>NC_054079.1:5184442-5461082 GCF_017639655.2 Falco naumanni | reverse complement strand
GTAGATATAAAAGACAGCACCCTTACTTAGATTATTACCTTATTACCTCATAACTCTTAGTATACCTTGTATCTCTGATTTCATCACTTCAAAAATTCACCAGGAGCAGATAAAACCACAGCATCAGACTAAACTACACCTTAACTGCCGATTCAAATAAAGGCATTCTCTTCAGATATGCCTAATGCTTACAAATAATTTTGGCTGGTTTTGATCAAAAACCTATTATTACAATAATGATCAAAAATAATAATCCCGTTTGCAAAATGCCTTTAAGCCAGCCTCCTAGTCCCAACCAATTTCCACATTCAGAATACAGCATAAATACAGGATACAGAATAAATTATCTCCATCAAGGCAAAAAGGCTTCTTTTTAAACACAGAGATGTTTGCTAGTTCAAGGCAGAAACCCATTTCTTGTAGGTGACATCTGAAGCACTTTTTTTTTTTTTTTTTTTTCGTGGGCTTGTAATCAATTCCGTATTTTTCCTTGAGAAGCTTAAGCTGTTCCTCTTGTTTCAGGAGTGTTTCCAACTCTGAGTTGTCGAATAGGTCCGTATTTCCCAAACATATCATACATTTCCTCCGCTGTGATTTTATACGGCAGGTTCCGAATATAGAGGATCCGATTGACCTCTGGGTGCAGCCAGATGTTAGCTCGCTTGGCCGCTTGCATCGCCATGGCGCCGATCGGGGGGGGGTGGGGGGTGGGGGTGCCGCCTTGGAGAGAAACCGCGGCCGGGAAGGGCCCTGCCGGGCCGCGCCGCCGCTCGCCGCTGCCGCGGGGTCCCCGGATGCCATCCCATACGCTAATAACCCGGGTAATGCCTTTTTATAATCTATGTCCCGAACGCTCCGCTTTTCTAAAAAGCATATGAGCGACTCGTACGTCGCTTGTCTCTCCATACCGTCGTCAGCGCTGTTGCAGCCTTTGCGAGACTTCGGCGACGCGTGGCCGGCGGGACCCTCTGTAGGTGCTCCCGGGCGCGGGGACTGTGCCCTGCCGCCTCCTGCGCTGCTTTCAGGACCGGTACCCGAATCTCCGTCGAACCGTGGCTCGCAGGTTCAGCCCTCTCTAGGGTCCCTGTTCGGGCGCCATTTGTCGCGACGGAGGGAAGACACAGTCACTCAATATGAGTGATCAGCAGACTTCGTTTATTGTGCCTTACAGTCACCTTTTATGCCTTGTTATAATTAGCTCATACATATTACAAAAGTTAAGCTCATTATTGGTTAGTTGCCTAAATACCAAGCCCGCCCCTAGTTTCTCTTCTGTAGTTATCTGTTCCCACCTGCAACATTCTTTTCCCACCAAAATCTTCCTGTTATTGTGTAACAAGAACAGCCAAAGACAGTGTATTTTTGCTTTACTTCAGATAAGCTGAGAGCGATGTGCATTTTTGTCCAGCCAGCTGGACTATGTCTATGAACTTTTTCAGCTAGCCAGTTATCCATAGGGTTTTGTTTGTTTTATAATTCAAAATGTAATATTAAAAGACAAAGAAGCAAATTATCTGCCTTCGTGCTGATGGTACATCAAAGATTACAAAGCCCAGGCATGCTCTTACTGTGAAAAGGATGATTTATAGAAAATTGCAGGCAGAACACATCCATGTTCTGGCAGCTGTAATGACAATCCCTCCTTAAATTCACTAAATCCAACAGTGCTCCTTCTGCCCAGAAATTATTCTTCCTCCTATTTCTTACAACCCTTCATTGAAGGGAATGGGGAAAGATGGAAAAAGAAGGAGGAGTAAGAATTTGCTCCTGTTTAGCAATGAACTTGTAAGGCTCAAAGAAAGATTTAATGTGAGAGACCCTGTTTGTGTGCTTTGTACTTGCTACAATTTGATCTGTAACTGAGCTGGGATAGTTTTAATGTACCTGATCTCTTCTGTGGCAAATAAAATCTTGGCTCCTTTAAGATTATCTCAGCTTCAACACTCCAATAAAAGTTCCTCAGACCAGAGGAGAGATCTTCCCCCTTACTGTGTGGTTCTACTCTCTCTTCTATCTATATAAATTGCAGTGCTTGAGGGCTCAAGAAATCCCAGCAATGTTCCAATACTAGTCATGCCCTTTGTGCTCAAATTGTTGAGTCACTCCCATACATTTTTTTGGTGAGTATGTATATAACCCCTAATCCCTCCCACCCGCATGCATATGCTCTCCAGTGCTAGATGTAAAACTGGAAAGAATTTGATGGTGCTGTAGGAAGAAGTGTGTGTGTGTGTGAAGATGTGCACAAGAGGTACCTCAGGACAATGATTATTATTAATGCAAGCAACACTAAATAAAAATTCAGACTAAGGCAGCTTTGTCTTTGCTTTTTTACCTCCATCACAATGACAGCATTTCATTATGAACCTTTATTGTTACTTTCCATGGTTTTAAATGGTCAGTCACAAAAGTGCAGAAATTTGGGGTTGGAAGGTTTGCTGTTTTAAATAGGATTGCTTATTTTATTTTGCAGCCAAAACATTTCACAAATCTAGGAAATATTTTTGGTGCTTGGTAGTATTCTTCTACATGCTTATGAGGAATAAAAAAAAGAGATGACCCTGTCTTTATTTCTGGGAGAAGACTTCAAAATACATGCCAGAAATGGACAATGTGAGTTTCTTTACATGAAACATAAGTTGGAAGGGGAATTTGAAACTGGCCACATGGTAGATCTGGTTTTATATTTTGCAACCTCCAGTACCTGTTATACCTCCACCCCATTTTATAGGGTAAAAAAAACTTGCTTAGGGAAGCCATTTTTTGCTATGGCTGGAAGAGAGCTATTATCTAGCATAGTGCTCCTCCCGAGCAGCTCCCCCAGCACTGCAGGAGCTGCTGCGCCCCTGTGCAGGAAGGTTTGAGAATGCAACAGCTGGGAAGGGAAAGCTCTTCAGACCTCTCCTCCTTCCTGACCTGTGAGTGACTCAGTGCCCCAAACCTTAACTTTTTGTTACTATTTTTCTCCCTTTAATCTCCTTCATTTTCGACACCTCCCATCTCTACCATCTTCTCTTACATCTATCTGTTCTGCCTCATAGATCTCTTCCTTGTTTTCCTACTTTCTTCCCTCCTCTCCCATTTTCTTCCTCCTTTTTATTCTTGCTCTTTCCTCTTCTGTGTTCTTTCTTTTTCCTCCTCTTTCCCTACACGTTGTTGTTAGAAAGGATTCTTGCGTCCCCTGGTGCTCTTGCATTTTCTGTGATAGGAGATTGTTTTTTTTCTCTTCCCCTAGTAGATCATTATTCAGAAACACAGAATGTGAGACACGGATATCTCAGGTCATCCGCAGCAAACCAGTGAAAGAAGGGGGGGGGGGGGGGGAGGGGAATCAGGGAAAAGATGGCGATCCTCTATTGCCAGCCCAGGAGCACGAATCTCACAAAGCAACTTCCACAGCAATAACAAGAGCTAGACAGAGAGAAAGAGGTGGCAGTGGCGTCGGGACGCTCCTGTAAGTTCTTGCAAATAAAACTCATCTCTCGTTTGGCATGAGAGATTCTCTCATTCGTGTGTGCATGCCGTTTTTTTCCACCATGTTTCTGTGAAATCCATTCATTCGGCCAGAGAAGGAAAAGGGGGTGGGGTGGGGTGAAGAAGCAAAGAAAAAGAAAAAATAAAAAAAAAAGCGGCGTGTTTTGTTTGAGAGAGGTCTCTTGCATGAAGGAGGAGGTGCTGGTAGTGGGAGGAGGAAAGCGGTTAATTAATTTTTGTTCTTACATTAAAGTGGGATATGGAGACATAAGTGAGATACGAGCAGAGCTTTTGGGGTGGGGGGTATTTGCGCGCGCGCGCTGTCTGGATGGTGCTCTGTGTGTGTGTGAATTTGGATCGGAGATGGGATAGCCACAGAGGCGAGAAAAGCTCCGTGCTAGCACGACTCAGGCAATCGGGTGACCTTTCTGTTTTTATCCTCGTACCCCCCTTCTCTTCCCCTCTTGCAAAGCTGGTTCCTCACACAGATATTTATTTCCCCCCGACATTGGGATGTGAGGGCTTCTGGTTCTGTCTTGTGTGTGTGTGTGTGTGTGTGCGCGCGGGGGGGGGCAGGGGCAGTGGTTTCTTTGAAGGACATTGTTTGGAGGATGATAGCGTTCAGCTGGAGAGCTGAAGCCATTACACACGCTTTTGCTCCTTTTTCGAGAGGGAGATGAGAAGGGAAGAAAGGAAGAAGCCCACTTCTTGTTCGGTCCCCCGATGTCTCTAAGTCAGACAAGGAAGGAGTTTTCTCCTGCGCCTTTCTCCATCACCCGGAGCAGCTTTTACTCTCTTTTCCCCTCTTTCAATTTCTTTATCTCCCTGTCCTCCGTTTGTAAGCTGTTTGCTTTGGTTTCAGTTTAGACTCCACAACACAAAGCTTCTCTCTTATGCATGCATGCGTTCTACGGTCTTTTTATGTCTTTTGAAGTTAACTTCCCCCCCTTAACATTGTGGTTTCTGTCCTACGCACAGATCATCCTGGAGTTTCCTATAGATGTGATCTGTTAAGATTCCTCACTTCCCCGGCCGCCGCCAAGGGGTGGGGGAGCTTTGCATTCGTTTTCTAGTGTCTGGGAAACAGAAAGATCTTCAAGTTTGAGTTGCTTTCTACTGCTATTTTTGTGTGACTGTGTGTGTATGTGTGTCCCATGAAACTGCTTGCTTGCATGTATAAGAGGAAGTGACTAATTTGGCAGAGAGCTGTGATCTGAGTCAGGTAAGCCATGTCATGTTCTCTAGCTCCACTAGAAAATGGAGGAGAGCAAGCGGGCTTCCAGTAGACAAAGCTGAGATGGGAAGTGCTCCTAACATTATGGATCTCTCAGTTTTTTTATTATTATTTTTTTAAGCTTTGCTAGCAATCTCTCCACAGCACAGCCCCCCTTTCCCCCATTTATTCAATTTTTCAATATGCAGGACTGTGATGGGTATTCTTTCTGGTTTCATGCTATCAGGAAATGAGAACTGGAGGAAATTGCCTGGATTGTCCTTCACATAGAGGAAAAAACTTTTATTTTGTTGTTTTTAACTTATGTTTCGTGTTGAGGTTACTTTTCTATATATTTTGCTTTGGTTAAAGTTATTAGGATTTAAGGGTTTGATCAGTTAGGTAAAGAAATAGTGTGTGTTTGTGTAATACATATAAAATTTGGAGAAAAGTGTTTGTAGCCTGACGCTGCTCAGGTTCTTCCAGAGAACATTGTGCAATCTCATACCTTCTGTGTGGTGACAATGGCCTGAGTTTTGGCATTTTACCTTCTGATGTTCAAAAGCATTCTTTATCTTGATGTACTTTAATATGGAACATTCTCCTTCACTCGCTAGGCTGCATATTTATAATACTGGAAAGCTTTCAGGAAGCTTCTCGGTACCATAAAATGTATAATTCCTTGCAGTGTGTGTGTGGTGGCAACTTTCATGGTGCCAACTTTTTTGGGTGTCTTAGAATATGCTTATATGTTTTTTGAAAAAACATAACAGGGATGTTGCTGGAAGCTTTTATGTCATGGAAGTTGAACAGGCAGTCTTTTTTTTTTTAACCTACCTTTTCATCTGATATAGTTTAGGGTGGTCTTACGGGTGGCCTTTTTTCCCCCCAATATCATCATTTTGCACATCGTTTGCATAGTAGATACAGTTCCTCAAAATTTCAAATTAAATGCTTTAGTGTGAGCACCTTAAAGTGCAACTCCATAGGGAAAGTATAAGATGGAATACTCAGAAGAGCTCAAGAGGAAATGTGAAATATGGATGTATGTATGGCAGAAATGACAGGATGAGAGAGACCAGTGAATGAATACAAGTAACCATGCTTCTATGCATGCACCAGGAATAGAAAGATGGTAGTGGTTAGTGATGAACTTTAGAATTCCAGCTGCTGCAAGGTTAAAATTAATGCTCGTTTTAATTTATCTAGCAAGAAACTGTTCCGTTGATAATATAATGAACTTTGAAAATATATTGCTTTATCAGTTATGTATTTATTTAGTTATGGTTGCAGATGTGCCACCCAAATTACTGAGACACTGTAGTTATCTCCATATTTTTTAAATAAAGTCCTTTGTGAGGTGGGCTGTGGAATGTATAATTTCACCTACATTTAATGTTATACTGTGACTGAGTGAAGAGGGGAAAAATTAACTTTTTTCCTGATGTGATGGTGATGGATGCAATTTGCCAACCTTAGTATGGACCTAAATCAGCACCTAGTGAGGGAAACTAAAAGTTTCTCACTGAACTGTGTTGGTTTGGGTCAAATTCTAAATGCCCATCCTCTCTGTTATGTATAGAGTATTCTTAGATATTTATTTTGTATTGTGAATTGCCTCATATTTTGAGAGATCAACTCAGTATTAGTGCTATAACATGATGTACAGATGCATTGCACTTGAACATGAAATGTTATCCAAGAGCAAATGAGATTTAAGATTAAGGTCTTTATGGGAGGGCCTATATATTCCTCGCACCTGGTGACAGACACTCTAGTAAACCAAAGGTCATCACAACTGATATAATGTTTGAGTTGTGGTCAATGTGGTTTCATTTCCATGATGGTACTCTTCATTGTTCTCTAAAGAGATTTAAGTCTCATAATTTCTGCTAATGATGTTGCTTGCAGTAATTGTACCCAGACTGAAATTGAAGTTTACCTTGCTGCCAGAAGACTGGCTAAGAAACTTATAAGACTTTTTTTTTTTTTTTTTTTTTAATTTACAAACCAGTGAGCTAAAGGAACATTGGAAAAATTGTACTGAAAAATGCTAGTCACCGTTAACTCATGAATCTTGCAATTGGACATTAATTTTTTGGTTCAAACCAATGGTTTGTAATAGCTTTAGATTTGTGGGCATTCAGAAACTTTCCATAGTGCTAGCCCTTCTAGAAACTTTGCATTCATAATTTATTCTATAGTATATTAACTTGAAATTCTTGATTACCTTTTTTAGGTCCATTAGAAATAGTCCACAGATCACCACTTAAAGAGTACTTTAAACATTTGATTTCCTTATATGTTACTATTAGACTCGTAATTAATTGTATTGTTGAGAAATGTCAGATTTAACAGGTTGCATTTAACATTTATTTCTTTCATCAATTTGAAGTTATATTTTGATATGTGAGGGAAAGTAAAAAATGTTGTGTATGGGTGATTAAGATATGAAGAATATGAGTACATAATTGGGTGATGGATGGAAAGTAGAGCTACTGCAAGCAGAAGTGTTGGGGTGGTTGTTTTTTTTAAATTATTATTAGTTATCACTAAAGACAGAATCAAATTTAATAGTGTTCTGGCCTTTGACTTAAAGGAAGATTGATGGAAGCCATGAGTGGATTGTAAGATAGCTAGTTAAGAAACATTGGATGGGAACTGTAACATCTGTCAGATGTCTGAACATATATGTAGAATACGTTTGGTTGTAAGGAATGGACAAGTTGAATTTTTAGGCTTACAAAGGAAATTGGGAGCACTCCAATTTTATTATAGTATAAGCTACAGTTTGAAGAAGGTTACTTCCAGATATTTCTTAAAGTTTGGAACACCCAGGAACAAGTATAAAAACTCTATTCCTCTGATGGTTTTTGGTTTACAAAAAAAACCTGTAGCATTACAATATTATTTGACACTGTTCTAATTTGCAGTAACACTTTCTCTGTGTGTTCTGGCAGATAACTTCTCAAATAAGCAAAACGGTGCTTTGTAGTATGAAACTGGGGGGAGGGGAAGGACTTAAATCTGTAAAACTGGTGAATAACTGTAATGTTCATTAGCAAGCTTTGTGCTATTATGAAACCATCACTAACCAAATGTGCAGGCAAAAAATATGGATGTATAATTTAAAAAAACCAACCCACTGAAATATTGTAGAGGAAGGAGATCCTCTTTTGACAGTTCAGGAACAGTCTACAAAGAACATTAAGTTGTAAAATGTTTTTGTCTTAGCTATTTTGTTGTTTTAGATGTTGTTTTGTACTTACAGTGCATCATAGTAAGAAGTCGTATAAACGTTTAAATGGAAGATTCTCTCTATTGGACTGAAATAGTCCATTTTGTAAACTTGTTCCAGATAAAAGCTATTCTGCTAGCGACAGAACTGAATGGTTTGCTTAACACTTTGTTGTGGGTTAGCCTTGGCTAAGGGCCAGACACCCACCCAACTGCTCACTTGCTCCCCCTCCTTAGTGGGACAGGAGAATAGGATGAGAAGGCTTGTGGGTCAAGAAATAGACAAGATTGCTTACCAATTACAGTCATGGGCAAAACCAAATCAATTTTGGGAAAATTATTTTAAGTTATTGCCAATTAAAATAATTTGGGTAGTGAGAAACAAAAAGATACACCTTTCCTTCCCCCCTTTCCCATGTCTACCTTCATTTCTTCACTCCAGACTCCTTTACTCCCCACCAGCAGCACAAGGGTTAGGGTCAGTACATAACATTTCCTCTCTGCTGTTCCTTCCCTTTCGTACTTTGCTCCTGCTCCAGTGTGGGCTCTCCCACAGGCTGCAGTCCTTCAGGAAAAAAGTCTGCTCCAGTGTGGGTTCTCCATATGCTGCAGTTCCTTCACGAAGTATCCATCTGTTCTGGCATGGATCCTCCATGGGCTGCAGTGAATATCTGCTCTAGTGCCATGGAGATGACGACGACTCCTCACACAGAGGTGCTACAAATTCTTTATTCAGGGTGGTGTGATGATGCTGGCAGATGCAGTTGACATTGAGTTGAATGTCAGCTTAGTACTCCTCCGAACTTGTTGACTGTTGAAAAGAAAATGTTCCAGAACACCTAGGAGAACAGGAAAAGAGAGAAAATAGCATGGTTTGTATGCCAGTACTGAAAGGAGAAAAGGGGGAGGAAGTGAGATGATTATTGTAAGTTGAGCTATCTTGTTAGTTGTAGTGAAAATGCTTTAATAGAAGTTTCTGAATGAGAGGATTTGATTTATAAGAATAATTCAGTCTTCATTTATGTCCTGAGCTTTGGAAGTATTATTCTGCCTGTTAAGCTTGTGTTTGAGAAGCTGAATACACGAGTAAATAGTCAAGTGAGATTATTTTGGATTTTGTACTGGTTTGTTGTTTGCTTTTTTTTAACTTTAGAAGCAGTAGCAAAGACTCCAAGTCTGCTACTCATGTCTTTAGTTTTATGAAGCTATTCCAGATGTCACAGTACAAACTCAACTCGGAAGGGGTTTGAAAGAGGGGTTTTGAGATGGAGAAAGGATTCTATGTTTCCAGTTTAATCTATTTGAAACACTCAGGCTTATATGTGATTTTAATTTTTTCTGTGTTTAGCAAGAGTGCTTTATTGTTTGTATAGTAGTTTGTTCAACTTGAGATGGTAGTGTCTAATTATTGCAGTATTTTTTAAAATATTCTTGCCTAATTGCTTATTGAAGAAACTTTTATTTAAGTAATGTTTTGGAAAAAAAATCCTCCCACCATGGGCGGTTGTATTTGCTCTGTAGTCGTTTTTGAGATGTGATGGTTAACTGAACATCAATCCTAGATACAGCAATAAAAGCCATGCCTTCTGTTTCACTTTGATCTAGAAACCTCTTTGTTTTTGAGTAGTCTTCATGATGTAATCACAGGCAGTTGGTTTCTAGAATAAATATATTAAGAGATTGACTGGGGCTAAAAGCTTATTCAGTGAAGAGGTGGGAAAGGTCTTTCAAGGAAGACAAACAGTTTGGGTCAGCATTAGTAGAAATAGAAAATAGGCCAAACTCTTCAGCAAAAAGATGACTAGGATAAGGCATGGCATAGTTAGATGTGGCAGAAACCTGCTGTTAATAGTGATTGCATGGGATAGAAAGGCAGGTGAATGATTTTGCAAGAGAAAACAAAGCAGATATTACAAAGAATGATAAAGACAGATTTCAATATGCTCCTGATAATATGAAAGAGAAGATTTTGTATTGAAAGGTACTGAAAATGGAATCAGGTGTTAACTATTTCCATGGTCTTGTGGACAATAAGGGCTTCATTGCCCTGGTTCAATGAGCAAAGTCTTTACTGATGATAATAATTCTTAGGGTTCAAATAGTTTTGCTTTGGGATGATACCAGTAATCATGGGAAGAAAGCATCATAGGATAGTAGTGCTTGCTGGGAAGTAGATGCTGGAACACAATCAGTTGCCATGATTAAAAATGTGTCTTTGGGCCTCCTGTGATAAGTAACAACCGTTTCTTCTGCAAATTGCTCCCTGATCTCTGTTAGCAAAAGAAAGGAGGATGGAGGAAGGAGATAGTGAAATGTATATTACAGCAGCAAGTATGTGTTCTTTTCTGTAGCTTATTTATTAAAAAAAGGAAAATGCTAAGGGAAGGCTGTATGTGCTTGTAGATTCAGGTCAAGAGTGAGTAGTTTGACATGCAGGGTGGTGTATTTACCTTTTAATTACTTAAAAGATGGTTGGTCTGCTGAACATTTTAATTTAATGTTAAGTTGGGAAAAGAATCATTAGTAACAGGCTCACTGCAGTCAGATGACATTTGCAGATGCCATTTCAGTTGTCTGGTGATGAAGCTAAAGAAAAAGCAAGTATTTTTTTTTTCTTTTCTGCATTCTTCCTCTTGTTAATTTAATTCCATATTTTCTGACTTGCACTAGGCAGAAGTTCTAGAGTAACTGGTATGGTCAATTAACTCAGTGGTTGGCTAACAGTTTATTCCTTCTTTATTTGAACAAAGTGGATGTTCCAGTCCAGGCTAAACTTGTGAGACTGCTTAGAGTGATGATCTTGTGGTCTATGCTGTAAATCAGCTATGGATATTTCTCTATCGTTTCCAAAGATGACTTGTGTTGTGTTGGGCAGATTGCTTCTGTCCAGAACTTAGTGACATCTGAATATTTATTTATTTGAACTTAAATTTGAATTATTCAGGTCCTTTCAGATTCAGCTGGAATTGTGGCCATGTGAATCTTCATAATTGGGTTTTAAGGGTCTCTGACCAATTACCTAAGAGACTAACACCCTGGAGGGGGGATACAAGATTTTCCATTTGCTATGCTTCCAAGGAATCATGTTAAAACTGTTGATGTCATAACTGGAAAATGTCATTCAAGACAAAGCTTTGAGTCAGAAGTTGCTTGGTGTAGGATGTTGGTCAAACATTGGAAGAGGTTGCCCAGAAAGGTCGTGGAGTCTTCACCTTTAGAAATATTAAAAACCTGACTGGACATGGCCCTGAGAAACCTGCTTTAGCTGACCCTGCTTTGAGTAGAGGGGTTGAACTAGATGATCTCCACAGGTTGCTTCCAACCTCAACCATTCTATGGTTCTGTGACAGGTAGATTGACCAAACCTCGCATATGGTGTTTTCTTGCAAATCAGTATGAAATGCTGGTTGTCCTCCATCATTCTTCAGTGCTTCCACAAGTTCACCAATATCACTTCAGTGGTTTATGTTAGTATAATTTAATTGCTGGTATTCTGGTTGTATCTGTATTTATTTTAAGAATTCATGTCTACTTAGGTTTGTTAATGTACTGTAAGATCAGATAAGCTGCAAAGATCTCAAGGGGGTGAACAATCTATTTTTAATGTGTTTGAAGGATAGATGATGTTACCATGTAGTGAATTTTTTCTGTCTCGTGGCAGTGAAGTCCAGTCATATGATGAGGTAGTAACTTAGGGTGTGAACGTTTTCTCAGAGTAGGGTTTGTTTTTTAAGATGGATGGAGGTAAAATGTCATGCTGTCTACTATTTCTATACTTGCTACCTTGACATGCAGCAGAGTAAACCTCTTTACAGGTGAAATAAGCAGCCTGCTTATGGTCTGACAGCAATGCCTGCTGATCTGTTCACTTCCAAATTGGAGAGAAATTAATGTCCAAGTGATGTTTCTAATAATGGCTAAATTAAAAAAAAATATATATTTTTTTCTTGAAATTGCCTAAGGGATGCTAAGAGGTTGATTTGTGACCTCTTTTCATGTCAGAAGTTAGCCACGTGGGTGTTGTGGTTTAGGTCAGAACAGACTAAATGCATGCATTAATTTCTACTCAGCAATTGGATCCGTGTGAAGGAGTTTGGATATTTATTGCGTCTGTGAAAGAATGATTAATAATGCAAATAACCACTTTTCTGTAGCTCTGAAGTGTTATCTCTGTTTCCCCTTTCCTTGCTAACAGGAGTGGCAATTGTCAGTAGGTGGAAAGAGCAGGGTGCTGAGCATGTCAGTTATGGCTGTATGAGCTTGGTTCCAAGTGTCACTGGAGGGCCTCCAGAGTCAGGCATCCCAGAAGGTAGAGATGTGCTGCTTCCCTTCAGGTTGAGGTAGATGAGTTTCATGAGGTGGACAGCATCTTCCAGTTAATCTGATTTTTTATTGGTTGGTGTGCCACTCTGAGCTGTTGCTTGTTGATTGGTGTAACAAGTCATTGGGCAGATATTATTGTATAAGCTTAACTTTACTATTTCTGCCAATTATGCTTTTTTCTTTTTCATAACTTATCTAATTATGCTTAATTACATCTCTAACAACTAGAGAGAAACATACCAAAGGTCAAACTGAGCCTCTGACATTGGCTTAATTACTTGAGTGATGTCAGCTCAGTAGGCCAACACAGCAGAGGGAACTGAATAGTAGTAGTGCTCTAATGCTTGTTTGAACATGTTTGAGAACCCAGCTCTGCAGAGATTGGGAACTTTAGGATGAGGAAACCTTGTTTAATAAATGTGTGGTTGCAACAAACTGAACAGTGAATCCAGTACTGCTTTGGAGACACTGCAGGGTAGTGGTAGCCATGAGGAGCAGATTTTTATTATGATTAGATTTTATATGAATTGACTTCCTATTTTCTTTGGAAGGCAGTGAAACTGCAACCTCTACAGGACTCTTATGCTTCTGGGATTTTGTTTTGTGTGCAAGTGCATATGCTTTATTAAATTCTTACTACCACTGTTGGGATCATAAACAAAGACTTTTTATTAGGTCAGATCTGAGCTACTATTGTATACTCTTGTTACCATAGTACATCTGTCAGATAATAACAATAGGGGCCCGAAGCCTTTATCCTGCAAGAAGTTATTTCTGTGAATAGTCCCTGTGATTTAATTGTGAGTTTTACTGCAATCAATCATGTGAGTAAACATTCAGAGGATCAGGTTCTTAGCTACATGGATTGACTATCTTGAAGTTTTCAGTGAGGCATTTGGAAATAATCTTATGTATTGAGGTGTTCTTTGTTTTTAACAAGTAACATTTCTTGTAAGTAGTTTATGGCTGTGTGAGGGCATGGTTGTAGTTCATTTGTAAAGAGACAATGGGTGCTAATGCACTAGGTAATTCTTTCACTTCCAAACCCAAATCTTTTGCTCTCCAAATATGGAGGAATAAGTGTTCAGTCATGTGGAAGTCCTGAGCTTCAGATGAAGTTTCATTGTAGAGCCTTATGGCTTTAGCATAGAGATAGTTTGCTCAAAAGCTGTAATAATTTAAGAACATTGCACTGCATTTATGAAAGAAAGAATAGTATGAAATTCCACAAGTAATACTGCATAAACTTTATAATTATGTAATTACTAAGAAACCATATAAACGTTGCAGTTGCATCTGCTTTCTTCTTAGCAGGAACGTCCTATTACTTGAATTTATTTTTTTCTATTTGATTAAAGCTAAATTAACCATGGCACCAGTTTTTATGAGCCAAATACTGGAGTGTCTAAATTTGCAGAGGAAGAGTTCATAAATAAACTTCCTAGGTCTCTCTATCCCAACTCTTTAAGTCTTAAAAATCCAGTGATTGGTCTTCTGTCAACTTGGTGGTACATAGTGGTGGCAGCTAGTGGGGTTGCTTTTCCCCCCAAGTTCAGGGATATCTTCCTATACTTTAAGCTTGGGAAGCTCTAGTATACTAGAACTTACTCTGTGGCAGGCATGCCAGAGCTGGACTTCCTAACCAGAACTGTTGCAATTTGTTGCCTATTTGGCAGGATTTTAAAAGAATAATATTGTAGCTCCCCTTGAATGAATCCTCATCTTAAATGCTATTCTTTGATAGCTCTGCAAAAGTATGACTGTCTTCATATGCTCCTAAGAGCTTGTCGTGGTTTAACCCCGGCTGGCAACCAAGCACCACGCAGCTCACTCCCCCTCACTCAGAGGGATGGGGAGGAGAATTGGAAAAGGAATGTAAAACTCAAGGGTTTGAGATAAGAACAATTTAATAATTTAAACAGAATTAAAAGGTAAGAACAACAATAATAACAATAATAATAATAACAAAATGGAAAGGCAGAGAATAAAGGGTAAAGCAAAAGCTGCGTACGCAAGAAAAGCAAAACAAGGAATTCATTTACTACTTCCCATGGGCAGGCAGGTGTTCAGCCATCCCCAGGAAAGCAGGGCTCCATCATGCATAACAGTTATTTGGGAAGACAAATGCCATAATGCCACATGTCCCCCCCTTCCTTCTTCTTCCCCCAATTTATATACTCAACGTGATGTCATATGGTATGGAATACCTCTTTGGCTAGCTTGGGTCACCTGTCCTGGCTGTGTCCCCTCCCAGTGTCCTGTGCCCCTCCAGCCCTCTGGCTGGCAGGGCCCAAGGAACTGAAAAGTCCTTGATTCAGTATAAACAACACCCAGCAACAACTAAAACCATCAGTGTCCTATCAACATTGTTCTCACATCATAGCCAAAACACAGCACTGTACTAACTGCTAAGAAGAAATTTAACTCTATCCCAGCTGAAACCAGGACAGTATTCCATACCATTTATGTCATGCCACAGTTTACAATACCACCTCATTAACCACCATCACCCTTCCCATCCTTTGACATAATACACAGACATCATCCCCCTAGTCTATGCACCACCCTTGTAAAAATGTCTATAAAATGTCCACAAAATGTCCATTGAGTTCATTTAGTCCATGAACACGATCTCTTATGGTGGTCACTCAGTAGAAGAGAGGTTGTGTGTTGTATGGGGTTATCAGGCACCAAAACCAGCTCAGGTTGGGTCACTGCTGCACTTGCACTGCTTCTTGTAAGCTTTGTCCTCCAATGGTTCAGGTGGTTCCTGCTATAGTCTTTCCTATAACATGAAACTCAAATCATGGGTTACAAGATTTTTAAAGGTATATCCATTACAATCTCCACCCCTGGACCCTTTGGACCAGCCCATAGGGTTTAACATTGCAATGAACTCCTCCCCTTGCCCCTGCTCCGGCTTGGATTTACCCACAGACTGCAGTCCCTTAGGGTTGTACCTGCTCCAAGTGGAGTGTCAGCTACAAGCCACAGTCTCTCCAGGGGTATACCTGCTGCGGTATAGACTCATCCACAGACACAGTCCCTTTGAGGTGCACCTGTTCCCACATGGCCTCTTCCATGGGCCATCACCATAGACCTGCTCCAACATGGCCTTACCCACAGCCACAGTCCCTTCAGAAGTAAATAAGCTGCAGCCTGGCCTTATCCCTGGCTGCCTCCAGGGCTGTACCTGCTCTGTAGTGGGCTTATCCATGGCCACACACTTTGAGGTGCTCCAGCATGACCTCATGCACAGCCACTGATGCTTCGAGGTGTGCCTTCTCCAGCATGGACTTGTCCTTGGGCCACAATTCCTTCAGAGGCATACCTGCTGCAGCACAGACATAACTATAGCCAAAACACAGCACTGTACTAGCTACTAAGAAAATTAACTCTATCCCAGCTGAAACCAGGACACAGGGAGAGTACTCAGCAGTTACAGTCACGGGTGAAACAGAGTCATCTTGGAGAAATGAATTTAATTTATTGCTAATTAATAATGGAGGAGGATAATGAGATATAAAAGCAAATCTTAAAAACACCTTCCCTCCACCCCTCCCTTCTTCCTGGGCTCAACTGTACTCCAGGTTTCTCTACCTCCTCCCCCATGTGGGGGACAGGGAATGGGGCTTGCAGTTGGTTCATTACATGTTGTTTCTGCCACTTCTTCCTCCTCACGTTTTTCTTCTGTTCCAGTGTGGGGTCCCACCTACAGGAGATAGTTCACAAACTTCTCCAATGTGGGCCCTTCCCACAGGCTGCAGTTCTTCATGAACTGCTCCAGCACGGCTTCCTTCCATAGGGTGCAGTCCTTCAGGAAGAGACTACTCCAGCATGGGTCCCCCATGGGGTCACAGGTCCTGCCAGCAAACCTGCTCCAGCCTGGGCTCCTCTCCATGGGGCTACAGGTCCTGCCCCAGGAGCCTGCTCCAGTGCAATCTGCCTATGGGGTCACAGCCTCCTTCGGGCATCCACCTCCTCTGGCATGGGGCCCTCCACTGGCTGTAGGTGGATATCTGCTTCACTGTGGACCTCCATGGGCTGCAAGGGGACCACCTGCTTCACTATGGGCTGCAGGGGAATCTCTGCTCCAGTGCTTGGAGCACCTCCTCCCCCTCCTTCTTCCCTGACCTTGATGTCTGCAGAGTTGTTTCTCACATATTCTCACTCCTCTCTCCCTGCTACTGTTGCACAGCAGATTTCCCCCCTTCTTAAATATGTTATCCCAGAGGTGCTACCACCATTGCTGATTGTCTCAGCTTTGGGCAGTGGCAAGTCCATCTTGGAGTCAGCTGGAACTAGCTCTGTACAACATGGGGGCAGCTTCTGGCATCTTTTCACAGAGGCACCCCCCCTGCAGCTGCCCACCCCCCACCCAGTAGGCTGGGAATGGGCAAGAGGCCAGGAGGGGACACAGCTAGGATAGCTGACCCAAACTGACCAAAGAGATATACCATACCATATTGTACTCTGCAATAGAAGCTAAGAGAAAGGGGGGACATGATGACAATGTTGGCTATTAAAGCATTTGTTTTCCAAAGCAACTGCTATGTGTACTTGAGGCTCTGCTTCCCAGCAAGTGGCTGGACATCACCTGCTGATGGGAAGTAGAGAATAACATCTTTTTTCCTTTGCTACTGTCTGTGGCCTTTGCTTTTCTTTATTAACCTGCCTTTATCTCAAGCCATGAGTGTGTTTTTCATCTTATCATCCCCCTCCCCTGCAGTGAATGAAGAGATGGGACATAGCTTGATGCAAGCAAGATGTCAATTTATTGTACAGAAACATGAGTTCATATATACTTTCAGAAGCTGCACGTTTTAAACAGATTGGTTCTTTTGAGCTAAGCATCTCATACTAGGCAATCCCTGATTGGCGGTTAACTACCATCAATTAACAGCAAGGTGTTATCTTTCCTTGGCATCATCTGTCCCCCCACTCCCCTATGCTCTGTATCATGTTAATTGTTGATTAGACAAGCTCGAGCACATTCACCTCAGCTAACTGATTGCCACACATGGTCCTAGTTTCCAGCCGGCTCCTGCACTCCCCCTCCCCAAATGGAGTGATAGAGTAGCTTGGTGAGCACCTGACAGCTAGTCAAGGTCAACCCACCACAATGCCTAATAGTTTAGACTAGTAACATTAGGTTAGACACAGACAGCTGTCTAGCTGTAGACAGTGAACATTGGGAAAGATGATCTTTACACCACCACTCCCCATATCAGGTCAGGGATAACTTGTCTCAAAGAATAGATGGTGGAAATGCCTTAATATTTGTGGAGTGAGAGGTCTAAGTAGGCAATTGAGCTTTACCAAAAACATACTAAATGCCATCTACTAGTCTAGTGAGCAAGGTTTTCCTACCCAGAGAAATTGGCTGAATGGCTGTGTCCAAAGTTACAGTCAATGGCTCGATGCCCAAGTGGAAACCAGTGGTGAGTGGTATCCCTCAGGGATTTGTACTGGGACCAACACTATTTAATATCCTCATCAATGGCATAGTGGTATTGAGTGCACACTCAGCAAGTTTGCAGATGATACCAAGCTGAGTGGTGCAGCCGATATGCTAGAGGGAAGGGATGCCATCCAGAGCAACTTTGACAGGCTTGAGAAATGGACACATGAACTTTTTTAAGTTCAACAAGGCCAAATGCAAGGTCCCGCACCCTGGTCAGGGCAATTGCCAGTATCATTACTGACTGGGGGATGAATGGATAGAGAGCAGCCCTGCAGAGAAGGAGTTGGGGCTATTGGTGGATGAGAAATTGGACATGAGCTGGCACTGTGCATTTGCAGGCCAGAAAGCCAAGTGTGGCTAGCAGGTCGAGAGAGGTGATTCTCCCCCTCTACTCCGCTCTTGTGAAACCCCACCTGAAGTACTGCATCTAGCTCTGGGGCCCACAGTACAAGAAAAACATGGACCAGTTCGAATGGGTCTAAAGGAGGGCTGTGAAAATGATCAGAGGGATGGAACATCTCTCCTATGAAGAAAGGCTGAGAGAGTTGGGATGGTTCTGTCACAGCACTCTCCAAACTAGCCGGCTGCAATAAGGTCTTTTACTATCTCTTAACAGCATACTCTTCATACCAGTCCCTCTGCTGCCTTCTCCTAGTCTCTTCTCATCCAGAGGATATGTTCTTTCTCCTCTTGCTTCTTCATCAGCTGCTCTCTTCATTGGCTCTCAACCACTTAACAGAACCAGCCACACCTGCACCTTATCTACATCAGCCAACCCAGTTGTATATTAGCAATGCTAATTAGCCCAGCTTCATTCCACTACACTTCCCCCTTTTTTAAAAGTGTTTTTAACAATCATTACAACCTTTTTACAAATAAATTTTTCATATAGTCCTGTAACTCCTCTACAAGTTTTTTTAACATTTCATATCTCATGTTTTTACCAACCATCACAAACTTTTAACAAAAACTTTTCATACGGTTCAGACAACTTTGTCCCTGAACTCATACTCATATTCCTTCTTCACCTTTATCTTGGGCTTTTCATCTTCTGCAGGTTGATCGCCTTTCTTCTTATCTACTTTCTGAGCATCTGGGATTTTGATTTCTTCAGAGGGCGGTTCTGATGAACTTATAGTGCCTTGTCCTTTCACTTCTTGGATCATACTGGACAGTAACCTGAGTGAGCTTTCAGCAGCAGCAGATCTGCAATACAGCACTAACATCATTCTGTGTCCTGATAAACTTAACATCTTTGTGGTTGCCCATTTCTTCTTCAACAAGCACATAGACACAGACAGGAATACCACCAGGCCGAGCAGCGGGAGACGCTCACAGCACTGCACTGCTCCCGTACCTTCCCCCAGCACAGCCATCATCGCTGTCTAGCCAGACCCACTCTGGACCCACCGCTGCTGCAGGCTGCTGCCACATCTGGCCACGTACTCTGCCACTATTGCCCATTACCCTCAGTCTTTTAACTCCATAGTAGTCAGGCTTCCCCCTCTTTGATCCCAATGGCTCACCTTTACCAGTGTCTGATCCAGATCCTCAGGCTCTTCCCATCTATCTCAACATGATCTGGATCACAGGCTATCCCTGCCTGCCTCTGCTACATTAGGTCACTGCCATTACTGTTTCAAACATACCCTGGCACAGCTAATCACCACTGTCAATGCTTATAACACTTAGTCTCGTAATCTGAGGGTCCTCACATAGGACACCAATTGTCACAGCACTCTCCAAACTATCAAGCTGCAACAAGATCTTTTTACCATCTCATACCAGCATACACTTCATACAATCCCTCTGCTGTCTTCTCCTAGTCTCTCCTCATCCAGGGCGTGTATTCTCTCTCCTCTTGCTTCTTCATCTCTCCTACTTCTTCCTCAGCTGCTCTCTCTTCATTGGCTCTCAACCACTTAACAGAACCAGCCACACCTACACCTTATCTACATCCACCAACTTGCCGCCCCTGAAGCCACCCCACAGTTGTAAATTATCAATGCTAATTAGCCCAGCTTCATTCTACCATAGGTTCAGCCTCGAGAAGAGTCCAGGTAGACCTTATAGCAGCTTTTCAGTACTTAAAGGGGGCTTATGAGAAAGGTGGAGACTTTTTACCAAGGCCTGTAGTGACAGGATAAAGTGCAATGGTTTTAAACTTGAAAGAGGGTAGATTTAGATTGGACATAAAGAAATTTCTGAAACAGCTTGCCCAGAGAAGTTGTAGATTCCTCATCACTGGATGTGTTCAAGGTTGAGTTGGATGGGGCTTTGAGCAACCTGATCTAGTGAAAGATGTCCCTGCCTAAGACAAGGGGGTTGAGCTGGATGACTTCTAAAGGTCTCTTCCGACCCAAACCATTCTATAATTCTATATCAAAGTTGAACAAAATAAGGCTAACTGCAGGCTTATGGTATCTGTTTTATGAAATCTGATTATTTCTCTACCTCCCCATGTAGGCTCAAACCTATAGAAATGATTTGTGTTTTGGTCGCAAAGTGGAATCTATTAACATGGTTAGTGAAAGCTGCCTTCTGCATGGATTTATGTGCTTTTTTGTTTTCTCAGTTTCATCATGGAAATAAGAAATAGAACAGGGTATTGGTAGTCTTAGCAGCACTACTGTAGCCTTTCAGATTGTTGTTTCCAAGGACAGTAATCCCCCAAATAGAAGAGACTTCAGGTTTCCTCAGGAGTCTGCAATCAAACACTTTGGTTATCCTGAACTTCAGTCTTGCTTTGACAGCTAGGAACTTGTGGTGGGTTTACCCTGGCTGGATGCCAGGTGCCCATGAAAGGTGGTCTATCACTCCCCTCCTCAGCTGGACAGGGGGGAGAAAATATAATGAAAGTCTCATGGATTGAGATAAGGACAGGGTGAGTACTCAGCAATTACCATCACGGGCAAAAGAGTCTTGACTTGGAGAAGTTAATTTATTGCCAATCAAATCAGAGTTAGGGTAATGAGAAAAAACCCCCAGAATCTTAAAACACCTTCCCCCCACCCCTCCCTTCTTCCCAAGTAGAACTGAGTAGTTCTGTTCTGAACTAGAGATTTTGATCCTTCAGTTATAGGTAATTGTTGCATTAAAAACTCAAGTAGAATTCAACAACATGTCAATTTCCTGGAGAGACCAAACTCTTTAAAAAAAAAAAAGTATATGCATATTAAAAAAATCACTTTTATTATCAGAACATTTTACAGATATCTAAAAGACCTGTCAGTTCTAATGTGTTTCGCTTTTCTGTCAGACATCTCTCAAAGTCTGATACTTTTGTCTGTTATGAAAGATATGTAGGAAATGTAGGGACTGTTTTGTCTGCTGTTCCTACTAATCAAGGGCTTTGAATGTGAGTTGGTTGGGTCTTCAGATCATCTCTGTTTTTTCAGTTTTGGTGTGTTTTTTTTGATGTGGGCTTTTTTGGTTTTTGTTTTTAGCAGCTGTTGTGCAATCAAGTCTGTTACTGAGACAAATGATACATTAGCATGGTTCTGGAGTTCATGCTGTAGTAAAAGCTTCACTTAGTGTGTTTGCATATGTATGTGCATGCGAATGCATATCTATATTTTCCTTTTTATAAAGCAATTACCTCAGCAGGAGGAAAGAGGGTTATGATTCTTGAATTGACGAAATATTTTGGGGTTTTAACTCATAGTTTCAATTTTGGGAAATTGTTTTCAGGATTTGGAATGTTGTATTGCAGTAGTCTAATTGGAGGAGTTAGAAGGAAATAGGAGAACAAAGGAATTCAGGAATGAAGAAAGGGGAAGAGGTCTGAGTTGTTTTCTTTGTCTGTCTTGGTTTGAACGAGTGATTATTTTAATTCATGAGTAATGCTTGGATCAATGGCTGTCTTCCATTGTGAAATGCAGAATAAGGTTAAGGTAAGGAAGTAAAAACTACTTTTCAACCTGTTGTCTCCCTGCTTCTCTCCAATACTTCTTATAAAATCCCTACTTCCAGAGAGAAGTTGTAAAGGAATCTCTTGTTTTTAATGTTTCCTTCTAGTATGCAAGTCTACAAACAGCTCCATGTGCTCAGCTGAAAAGGAAACTCTTTCCTTTTTTTGACAGCAAAGCTTCATTGCCAAAATGTTCTTGTGCTGCAGATGGCTACAGCTATATGATACAAGCTAGTCTGTCAGCTTTGGAACACATTTGAAAGGCAGGTTCTTCAAAGAGGGTTAACTTAGCATCAGTACTATGATTAACAGGTCTGGTTCTGCCTCCTTCAGTTTCTGAGACCTTCTGAGATCCATTGCAGATTCTACTTTGAGGTAAGGAACAACTTTTTCCTATTTTAATCCTCCACTTGACAATAAAAGGCTCTAATAAATACTGTGCCACTTTACCCCAGCTGAGGATCTGACTTTAACTAGCAGAGCTCCATTATATTTCTAGAAATAAAAATTGGAGAAATCTTTCAAAGCATATCAGTTACCAAGACTTGTAATAATTTTGC
The DNA here is from genome assembly GCF_017639655.2 of Falco naumanni. Classification (NCBI taxonomy): domain Eukaryota; kingdom Metazoa; phylum Chordata; class Aves; order Falconiformes; family Falconidae; genus Falco; species Falco naumanni. Next base: position 5,438,901 of record NC_054079.1, on the reverse strand, counting down.
AGCTAATAAGGTAGAGGAGCAAGAGGATGGAATGATACTCATGGCTTAATCTTTTGGTGACCTCATATTTTTGAGGGGAAGAAATGTTTAGGAGATAATTTTGTTCTTGATCTGCTTGGTGGTGTTGGCTTGTGTGGCTTTCTTTTTCCTCTGGATACTCTACCATTTTGCAACCTTCAGGAGTGGAGCTTTGCAACAGGAGCTTAAGTTTAAAAATAAAATATCAGCCTGCCTTTCTGAAGATCCAGACATAGCATACATGCACAGATGTGATATCTTGACTGAACACAGTTATATCCATTACTGAGTTCAGAGCAATGGACAATGAAAAATGAAGAGTCTTGTTCTTCAAAACAAAAGAGGAAGAAATGTAATGCTTCTGCACCACTGGATACCAGTTTGTAAAGAGTGTGAGACCTCTCAGCAAGAACTGAAAAAGCAGTAAAGCCACATGATTGTCAGGCATTCTTCATGCTGTTTTCTGCAGCTCCTGATGTAGGTGCTGTAATCAAGATAACATCCACTACTCTCCCTTCCTCCACCAAGCCAATCATTTTATAATAGAAGGCAATCAGGTAGGCCGGCATGACTGTTCCCAATTACCTTGTTTGTCCTGTCCTCTATATGCAAGGGCATAGCTTCCAGGAGAATTTGCTTCATAAGTTTCTCAGAATATGTAGGGTATTCCTATGAATTGAAAAAAAAAAAAGAAAGAAGAAAAGTACCACAACCTCACCAACACAAAAACAAAAGTAAAAAAACCCCAAAAGCCAACTCCTAAAGAACAAAAGGGTGGGGAGCAGTTTGGGTACAATGGTTTTGAGAGAAAAGCCTCCCAGACCCTACAATGTTTTGCATTTGTTACTAGCTGTCAGTCCTTGGTAAGAAAACTCTTCCCCCCATCCCCATTATAAAACTCCCTTTTAAAATTGTCTATCCCTTTTCCATCTTCCCCATCCCCCATGGGCTCTAATTCTAGGCTCTGCAGACATTTGGTTGAGTTGGCCTAAATTCTTTAGCAGAAGTCCTGGATTCTGTACAACACACTGAAAATGGCAACTGCATTAAAAAAACCAAACCAAAAACCACAAAGAACAAAAGTTGTTACCTTGTGTGTAGTGTATGATTTAACTACCTGCTGCTAAACGGTAAACTTCTAGCATGCTACAGAAGCTTCTATTTGTAATTGTTGCAATAATTTAATGTTGGGATTTTAGAGATCCAGGCACAAAAAGGTTAAGTAGTGTAACAGGGAGGGGCGGCTGGAATCTGGAAGCCCATATTCAGTTTCTGGCTCTGCCAGGGACCAACTGTGTGATCTGGAGCCAGTCCAGTTCACCAGTTTGTGCTTCTGTCTAATTAGTTGAAGTAAGACTCTTCACGGTAAAGATGCTCACTTAGCTTGTTTTTCACACAGAGCCTAACACCAAGTGTGTGTTCAACCTATATCGCTCAAATAAGTGGGTATCAACTGCACAGAATATAAATGGATATTAGATGTGCTACTTAGAATATATAATTCTGCCTTTTTGTTTCTCACGTACTACCAACAGATTAGGTGAGTCTTCAGATTATGTTCAATAATTCGAAGCTGGCTGAAAGCCAGCTTTTGTCTTTTGTCTCTGTGACATAGTAATTTATGTTGTTTTACTGTTTTTAAAATGGTTTATTTGTAGTACATGAGTGGAATCCTGAGTTGCATCATATTGTCTTGTTTCCCTTTGGTATTCCATAAATAATTCCCTCTTCCTTACTGTCCTGGTTTTGGCTGGGATAGAGTTAATTTTCTTATTAGTAGCTGGTACAGTGCTGTGTTTTGGATTTGGTTGAGAACAATATTGATAACACACTTATGTTTTTAGTTGTTGCTAAGTAATGTTTATACTAAGTCAAGGACTTGTCAGTTTTTCAGGCCCTGCCTGCAAGAAGGCTGGAGGGGCATGGGAAATGGGGAGGGCACACAGCCAGGACAGCTGACCTGGACTAGCCATGGAACAGTCATGCTGAGTATATAAACTGGGGGAAGTTGTCCAGGGCCTGCTGATCACTGCTCAGGGACTGGTGAGCAATTATATTGTGCATCACTTGTTTTTTTTTTTCCCCTACCCCTTTGGATTTTCTTCCTCTCCCATTCTCTCTCCTTTTCATTACATTTGTTGTTGTTGTTATTTTATTTTATTTCAATTATTAAATTGTTCTTATCTCAAGCCTTGAGTTTTACCTTTTCCCGATTCTTTTCCCCATCCCTCTGGGGTGGGTGGGGAGTGAGCAGTGAGCGAGTGGCTGCATGGTACTTAGTTGCCAGCTGGGATTAAACCAGGACACTGCCTTTCTCCTTCCTTCCGTCCCCTGTGGGCTCCCTTTCTGCCTCTCTCTCTCCCTCCCTCTTGGCATGCTCTCACACGTTCTTGCTCTCCTGCTCTGTCTGCCTGCCCCCCCCTCTGTCAATCCAAATAAAGCCATGACTAACATGTCAGTGGAGATTGAGAACTACTGCTTAGTTTGCTTTCCAAGTATTGATGAACCTCTCTGGTGGTGGCGAACAGTATTGACAGCAAAGAGTTTATGTCCAGCAGCACTGTATCTTCTACTACATGTTTGGAGTTGCAGTAAAATAAGGAACCAAAGTTTAAGATGGCTTTTTCTTGACATTTTATATAGTGCCTCTCTTTAGACTTCACTACATTGCTTCTTCATAAATATATATAAAATCAAAATCCTGGTCAAGTTTAGGGCTTTCCTGCCTTTGGACCCTTTGACTTTTCTTGAATGTATCTAAATACCTTGATGTATTTTTGGGGCACTTTTTTTCCATCTTTTGAGAAGTTCCCATTGTCAAGTAAGGATATTCATGTGAGCTTTCCAAAAAGTCCTTCTTCCTGGGACTCATTCTTTCAGCCTCTCTTCTTAGGCCTGGAAAAATGAAAATCTCTTCATGTGTTTACCTTCCTTTAAGACTAAGCACTCTCTGGGGAACTGCATTGGATTATTTACTCTTTCCGCCTTAAAAATATCGAGGTTTTGGGGTTAGTCTCAAGATTACACATTTCCTAAGATTAAGGAAACTTAATCCAAGGTCTTTCTTTGAAGTTCCCTGTCCCATGATTTTATTTTTTCATAATGATGTGCCTTTCTCCTTCAGATAATTTAAATAAAACATATGAGGGCAAGGTTTGAAGCTGGTCATGGCCTGAGGTAGCTAAAATCGTTAATGATCCATTTATAAATTACAGTAAGCCATTTCTTTAATTCATAGGGTTAAGTAGAAAGTAAGAACAATATATTCTGAATTGGAGGGGGAGGGTACTTCTCTTTTGATACACTAGATCTTGACCCTCCTTGTGACAAGAAAGGTAATTTTCCTCATATGTTTGATTATTTCTACATATTACCAGGAATAAAGTTTTTGTGGAACTGCCATTAATTTTCTTTCCCAACTTTTACCCATGTTTTGAGAATGAAACCAGTGTAGTCCCGGTATTCTCAAAGTGAAAGTAAGCCTAAAGCAGTAGAAAGCCATTTCTTAATTTTAAATTTATTTTTGCTTACTACTTTGGTTCAAATGCTTGAAATTCTGAGGTATTTATAATGGCAGGAAAAATAAAATTTATGCAATGAATTTGTAAAAAGGGGAAAATAGCCACAATATATTTCTAGTGTCTACATGTAGGAAGTGTAGTTTTTTTAAAGACACAATTGGATATTATTTCTGTCCCCCTAGTTATGGGCCTCATTTCATTTACATGAAGAAAGTTTTAGTTGTCTTCCCCCCCCCCCCCCCCCTTTGTGATCCATTTCCTGTTTGGTATTTCTCAGGAGGAAAAAAAAGAAATTGTATCTCAAAGAGCTTGTTTAAGGCAAGAAGTAATGAACTGGGACAGAACACCACCATTAGAAACTTTAACATCTTGCTGCTATTGATATAACTCAGCTTTAATAACAGATCTCGCCTTAATTTGAATGTTGGAATAGGGGAAAGAGCAGCAGCCACAAGTTTAGTATGTTAACTATTTGAGATGAGATGCAAGGTTAACGGAGGGTTTGTTTGTTTCCTGCATTAAAATAAATAAATAAAAAACCCCATGCTGCTTTTATAGACAGGACTTTTTCTTGAAGTGCATTGTGTCCATTTAGTTTCTGCTAGATATGAGTATTTATGTATTGCATAAATGATGACAGTTGAGCCAATATACTTGCCTTATTTTAAATATTTTATATTTAGGCTTGTCAAAAACTACAGAAAATAGTGTTTCTTGAAAAGAAGCAAGTGGGAGGAGACAGAAATTGAGGGGGAGGAGAAAGAAGCAAGGTTCTTATTTCTTCCCAATGTATTGTATTTCATTGTGTGTATATATGAAATTAAAATATGGGACTAAGTAAAGTATTTTGGACAACATATAAATGTTAGTGACAAAGTACTGTTCCTTCCATTCAGGGATGTCATTGTTCAGCAAAGTTGTGACCAGTACATTGCTATCATTGTCCCAAATGGACAGAGGCCTTGCATTTATGCAGGAGGAGAGGATCTTTTGGGAGTGAGAAGATATTTTTTGCAATCTAATCACTGGTGTGAGATAACTGTTAAAGGCAATTTGTCAAATGCTGCAGAAGTGTATATTCTCATTCCTGGGGCAAAGATGCTGGCTGCTGTTCCACCAGGGAGTCAGTGGGCAAATAAAAGAATGATTTGAGTTGGAAGGGACTTTTAAAGATCATCTAGTCCAACCACCCTGCCATGGACAGGGACATTTTTCACTCTTCTTCCTTGCCTGTCCCTTCTGAAGAGTTTATAGCCATCCATTGCAGCACTGCAATTGTGTGAGTCATCCTACCATGTTTCCGTGATGACAACTATGTCATTGTTTTCCTGCTGCACCAATGGCTTCCAGTTCCTCCTGTTTGTTATCCATGCTTTGGGCATTTGCATAGATGCACTTCAGTTGTGCTATCAATCTTGCCTCCAACACTGGCATGCCACCTCCAGGCTCATGTCTAGCAAGCCTGATTTTATCCTCTTCCCCGTTTGAATCAAGTTTAGAGCTCTCTTAATGAGCCCTGCTAACTCATGACCTAGAATCCTTTCCCCCCCTTTGGGACAGGTGAACCCCATCTGTTGCCAGCAAGCCTGGTGCCATGTAAACTGACCCATGATCAAAAAAATCAAAGTTCAGCAGGTGACACCAGGCCTGAAGCCAGGTATTGATCTTTGTGATCTTCCGGTTACATGCACCATCATTCCCTGCGACTGGCACGATAGACAAAAACACTACTTGAGCTACTGATCTCTCAAGCAGTCACCCCAAGGTCCTTGAGGTCTCTCTTGATTGCTCTCAGGCTTCTTGTTGTTTAGACTTCATTGCTGCCCACCTGGAAAACCAGTATTGGATAATAATCAGAGGGCCGTACTAGAGAGTTTTCTACTAACATCCCTTACCCAGGCCCCAGGGAGGCAGCAGACTTCCCTATGGGTTGAGTTCAGTCAAAATATCGGGCCCTCTGTTCCTCTCAGAGTGGAGTCACCATTGACAACCACCTTTTTTTCTTAGCAGATGCAGTCATGATGTGTGGACTTCATTGACTCACCCTAGGCAACCCCTCCAACCTGGACGGGACTTTGTCCACATCATCATTTTCCTGGCCCTCAGGTTCCAGAGCCTCATACCTATTGTATAGGGGTACCTGGTGTCATGGTTTAACCTAAGCCAGCGACTAAGCACCACGCAGCCGCTCACTCCCTCCCCCTTCCAGTGGGATGGGGGGGGAGAATCAGAAGGGTAAAAGTGAGAAAACTTGTGACGGTTGAGATAAAGACGGTTTAATAGGAAAAGCAAAAGCTGTGTGCGCAAGAAAAGCAAAACAAGGAATTCATTCACCACTTCCCATGGGCAGGCAGGTGCTCAGCCATCCCCAGGAAAGCAGGGCTCCATCACACGTAACGGTTACTTGGGAAGACAATCACCATCACTCCAAACGTCCCCCCCTTCCTTCTTCTTCCCAAAGCTTTTATTGCTGAGCACAACATCGTATGGTCTGGAATATCCCTTTGGTCAGTTGTGGGGTCAGCTGTCCTGCCTGTGTCCCCTCCTGACTTCTTGTGCACCCCAGCCTACTCGCTGGTGGGGCAGCATGAGAAGCAGAAAAGGCCTTGACGCTGTGTAAGCATGGCTGAGCAATAGCTAAAACATCTCTGTATTAATAACACTGTTTTCAGCAGAAATCCAAAACATAGTCCCATACAAGCTACTATGAAGAAAATTAATCCTGTCCCAGCCAAAACTAGTTCAGAGAGACTAAAGTCCAGGTAGACAATATCAACTGCCGACTACACCAAGGAAGAAGGAGGAAGACAGGGACATTTATCTACCAGTCCAGTCCCTTCATCATAGAAGGTTATCAAGTTGGTCAAGCATAACTTCCCCTTAGTGAATCCATGCTGGCTACTCCAGATCACCTTCTTGCTCTTGATGTGCCTGGAAATGATTTTCAGGATTAACTGCTCCATCACCTTCCCAGGGATCGAGGTGAGGCTGATTGTGCTGTAGTTCCTTGTATCCTTCTTGCCCTACCTGAAGACAGGAGTGACATTTGCTTTCCTCCAGTCTAAGGGCACTTCTCCCTATCACCATGATTGATTAAATACTATCTGGAGTGGCCTTGCAGTGCCATCAGCCAGCCCCCTCAGCACTCATGAGTGCACCCTATCAGGGCCCATGGATTTATGTATGTCCAGTTTGCTTAAGTATTCTCTGACCTGATCCTCTTCCACCAAGCGTACATCAACCTTTCTCTACGTTTTCCCCTGGTCTCTGGGACCTGGAATTCCTGAAGGTTGGTCTTGCTAGTAAAGCCTGAGGCAAAGAAAGCATTCAGTACCTCAGCTTTTTCCATGTACTGTGTCACCAGGTCCCCTGTCTCATTCAGTAAGGGGCCCACATTTTCCCTAGCCTTCCTTTTGTCACCTGTGTTCTTAGAGAAGCCCTTCTTGTTGTCTTTGACATCCCTGGCCAGATTCAATTAGATTTGAATTTTAGCTTTCCCAACTTTGTCCCTGGATGCTCAGATAGCATTTCTGTATTCCTCCCCTGTTACCCATTCTTGCTTCTACCCTCTGTATGCTTCCTTATTGTGTTTTGAGTTTGACCAGGAGCTCCTTCTTCATCCAAACAGGCCTCCTGGCATTTTTGCCTGACTTCTTACTCCTTGGGGTGGAGCTCTCTTGAGCTTGGAGGAGGTGATCCTTGAATATTAAGCAGCTTTCGTGGACCCCTCTTCCCTCCAGGGCCTTATGCCACTGGTATCTTCCAAGCAGAACCTTGAAGAGGCCTAAGTCTGCTCTCCTTAAGTCCAGGTCCGTGAGCTTACTTTTCACCCTCCTCCCTGCCCTCAGGATCCTGAACTCCACCATCTCATGGTCACTGCAGACAAGGCTGCCTTTGACCTTCACATCCCCAGCAAGCCCCTCCTTGTTGGCGAGTATGAGGTCCAGCAGAACACCTTTCCTCATTGGCTCCTCTGTCACTTGGAGGAGGTAGTTATCATCAATGCATTCCAGGAACCTTCTGGATTGCTTATGCCCTGCTGTGTTATCCCTCCAGCAGATAATGAGGTGGTGGAAGTCCCCCATGAGGACCAGGGCCTGTGAATGTGAGGCTGCTCCTAGCTGTCTGCAGAAGGCCTCATCCACTTGTTCTTCCTGGTCAGGGGGCCTGTAGCAGACTCCCCACTATGTGCTAGGGAGGTAATTTGGTCTACATTTCAGTGGAGGTGTAGGGGATGGAGATCCACTCAGCAACACAGATACAAGGGTTGCTGATCTGTTAGAAATCACAGAAGTGCCTGAGAATGGTCATGTAGAAATTAGGGCTCCTCCCCCAAAAGGGTGGCAGGATCAATAGCACAACTGAAGTGCATCTATGCCAATGTCCAAAGCATGGGCAACAAACAGGAGGAACTGGAAGCCATTGGTGCAGCAGGAAAACAATGACATAGTTGTCATCACGGAAACATGGTAGGATGACTCACACAACTGCAGTGCTGCAATGGATGGCTATAAACTCTTCAGAAGGGACAGGCAAGGAAGGAGAGGCGGTGGGATAGCTCTCTCTGTCAAGGAGTGTTCTGACTGCCTAGAGCTTAATGATGGTAATGAGAAGGTTGAATGTCTATGGGTAAGGATCAGGGGAAAGGCCAACAAGGCAGACATCCTGGTGGGAGTCTATTATAGACAACTCAACCAGGATGAAGAGACAGATGAAATATTTTACAAGCAGCTGGGAGAAGTCTCACAATTGCTAGCCCATGTTCTCATGGGGGACTTCAACTTATTGGATGTCTGCTGGAAATACAATACAGCGGAGAGGAAACAGTCTAAAAGGTTCATGGAGTGTGTGGAAGATGACTTCCTGACACAGCTGGTGAGTGAGCCACCCAGGGGAGATGCCTCGCTGGATCTGCTCTTTACAAACAGAGAAGGACTTGTGGATGATGTGGTAATCAGAGGCCATCTTGGGAATAGCAATCACAAGATGATAAGAGTTTTCAATTTTTGGAGAAGTAAGGAGGGAGATCAGCAGAACCATTACCTTAGACTTCCGGAGGGCAGACTTTGGCCTGTTTAGGGGCCTGCTTGGCAGAGTGCCTTCGGAGTCAGTCCTGAAGGGCATAGGAGCCCAGGAAGGCAGGACATTCTTTAAGAACAAAGTCTTAAAAGTGCAGGAGCAGGCCGTCCCAATGTGCTGAATGATGAGCCGGTGGGGAAGAAGACTGGCCTGGCTGAACAGAGAGCTTTGGCTGGAACTCAGGGGAAAAAAAAGACAATTATGGCCTTTGAGGGAAGGGGCAGGTGACTCAGGAGGAGTACAAAGATGTTGTGAGGTTATGCTGGGAGAAAATTAGAAGGGCCATGTGGATAACTGGCTAGCTGAAAAAGTTCACATAGACATAGTCCAGCTGGCTGGACAAAAATGCACATCGCTCTCAGCTTATCTGAAGTAAAGCAAAAGTTACAAAATAACAGGAACACTGCGGTGGAAAAAGAATGTTGCAGGTGGGAACAGATAACTACAGAAGAGAAACCAGGGGCGGGCTTGGTATTTAGGCAACTAACCAATAATGAGCTTAACTTTTGTAATATGTATGAGCTAATTATAACAAGGCATAAAAGGTGACTGTAAGGCACAATAAACGAAGTCTGCTGATCACTCATATTGAGTGACTGTGTCTTCCCTCCGTCGCGACAAATGGCGCCCGAACAGGGACCCTAGAGAGGGCTGAACCTGCGAGCCACGGTTCGACGGAGATTCGGGTACCGGTCCTGAAAGCAGCGCAGGAGGCGGCAGGGCACAGTCCCCGCGCCCGGGAGCACCTACAGAGGGTCCCGCCGGCCACGCGTCGCCGAAGTCTCGCAAAGGCTGCAACAGCGCTGACGACGGTATGGAGAGACAAGCGACGTACGAGTCGCTCATATGCTTTTTAGAAAAGCGGAGCGTTCGGGACATAGATTATAAAAAGGCATTACCCGGGTTATTAGCGTATGGGATGGCATCCGGGACCCCGCGGCAGCGGCGAGCGGCGGCGCGGCCCGGCAGGGCCCTTCCCGGCCGCGGTTTCTCTCCAAGGCGGCACCCCCACCCCCCACCCCCCCCCGATCGGCGCCATGGCGATGCAAGCGGCCAAGCGAGCTAACATCTGGCTGCACCCAGAGGTCAATCGGATCCTCTATATTCGGAACCTGCCGTATAAAATCACAGCGGAGGAAATGTATGATATGTTTGGGAAATACGGACCTATTCGACAACTCAGAGTTGGAAACACTCCTGAAACAAGAGGAACAGCTTAAGCTTCTCAAGGAAAAATACGGAATTGATTACAAGCCCACGAAAAAAAAAAAAAAAAAAAAAAAAAAAAAGTGCTTCAGATGTCACCATGTCACCTACAAGAAATGGGTTTCTGCTTTGAACTAGCAAACATCTCTGTGTTTAAAAAGAAGCCTTTTTGCCTTGATGGAGATAATTTATTCTGTATCCTGTATTTATGCTGTATTCTGAATGTGGAAATTGGTTGGGACTAGGAGGCTGGCTTAAAGGCATTTTGCAAACGGGATTATTATTTTTGATCATTATTGTAATAATAGGTTTTTGATCAAAACCAGCCAAAATTATTTGTAAGCATTAGGCATATCTGAAGAGAATGCCTTTATTTGAATCAGCAGTTAAGGTGTAGTTTAGTCTGATGCTGTGGTTTTATCTGCTCCTGGTGAATTTTTGAAGTGATGAAATCAGAGATACAAGGTATACTAAGAGTTATGAGGTAATAAGGTAATAATCTAAGTAAGGGTGCTGTCTTTTATATCTACAAGTGCAATATGCTTTTATGTAGCAGAGAGAAACTTTGACAATGATGTTGCTTGAGCGAGATGTGCATGTGACAACTTGGGAAAAGGGATATCACAACTGGAGTGCAACAGTGTTTCTATGTCTGGCAGAGTGAAATCTTTCAAGACCTGAGTTTAGACAGTCTATAATAAATTGTTAGTATTCAGAAAACCCATCTTAAGCCTCTTCTGCTTACATAGTCTTATGGAAGTCAACTGCTATTGTAGAGAATTAATGATTTTTTAATACATATTAACAAATACTACTATTTTAACTTGAGGCAGTTGAGTGAGAAATACTCACGTGTAGCATTTGAGGGAATGTCAGCATAAATCACACTTACAGTAAGACTGCATTTTTAATCACTGTACTCGTTAAGATTCGATGATGCCATAAGGCTAAGGCCTTTTATCACAGATTGGTTCTGAACTAAAAGGTGTGTGCACATGTAGATATGCACATTTGTGTTATTTTCCTTAATTGGCTACAAAATAATATAATTAGGTTGGGGACTAGATCTTGGGAATTTGTCTATTATACTTCTGTTTGTTAAGGAACGTGCATAACATACAGCACCCATGTAGGCTTGGCTTGTGGCATAGTTGTCAAATTTAGCATAGACATTCAGACAGATAAGCAACGTACTCTTCTTGTGTGTATCACCTACAAGCCATTATGGCTTAGTGTGTAAATCTGTATGTAAGTATTGAAAAATCCACTTATGAATGTATATAGCTTAGAACTAATTTTTTCCCTTTGTTAATTCTTTGATATCAATGAGGTATTCTTCAGAAAATGTATGGACTGGTTGGTTGCATAAGGGCAGTTGTTATTTGGACAGAAAATTGTTAATGGTCAGGGATTTTCCACTAAAATATTTGCAAATATTCCTAGTCAAACATCAGTTTGGTTTCTTTTTGGGTTTTGAGCTTGCATTAGTCCATGTTCAGAACTTTAAAATTGCCTTTGAATTTTTTAAACTTTTTATATCACTGGAACAGAAAGAGCATCTAAATTAAAGCTTCAAGCTAACTTTATTTTTCAAGTATTTCTGGAATTATACTTCTGAACTGAGATTTTATAAGTTGGCTGTGTATTTTCCTGTGTTAAAACGCTGTTATTGAAAATGGTCAACCAAGCCTATGTCGCCCAAAATAAAAACGGGGGAATTGTGGATAACTGGCTAGCTGAAAAAGTTCACATAGACATAGTCCAGCTGGCTGGACAAAAATGCACATCGCTCTCAGCTTATCTGAAGTAAAGCAAAAATACACTGTCTTTGGCTGTCCTTGTTACACAATAACAGGAAGATTTTGGTGGGAAAAGAATGTTGCAGGTGGGAACAGATAACTACAGAAGAGAAACCAGGGGCGGGTTTGGTATTTAGGCAACTAACCAATAATGAGCTTAACTTTTGTAATATGTATGAGCTAATTATAAGAAGGCATAAAAGGTGACTGTAAGGTACAATAAACGAAGTCTGCTGATCACTCATATTGAGTGACTGTGTCTTCCCTCTGTCGCGACAGGGCCAAAGCTCAGCTAGAACTTAACCTGGCTACTGCCATAAAAGACAATTAAAAATGTTTCTATAAGTACATTAGCAAAAAAAGGAGGGCTAAGGAGAGTCTCGATCCTTTATGGAATGCGAGGGGAAACAAAGTGACAGAGGCTGAGGAAAAGGCTGAGGTACTTAATGTCGCCTTTGTCTCAGTCTTTAAAAGTAAGACCAGTTGTTCTCTGGGTATCCAGCCCCCTGAGCTGGAAGAGAGAGGTGAGGAGCAGAATGAAGCCCCCATAGTACAGGAGGAAATAATTAGTGACCTGATGCTCCACTTAGACATGTACAAGTCTATGGGGCCAGATGGGATCCAGACAATGGTGCTGAGGGTGCTGGTGGAAGAGCTTGCCAAGCCACTCTACATCATTTATCACCACTCCTGGCTAACCAGGGAGGTCCCAGAAGACTGGAGGTTAGTCAACATGATGTCCATCCACAAGAAGTGCTAGAAGGAGTATCCGGGGAACTACAGGCCTGTCAGTCTTACCTTGGTGCCGGGGAAGGTTATGGAGCCCATCATCTTGAGTGCCATCAATGCGGCACGTACAGGACAACCAGGTGATCAGGCCCAGTCAGCAAGGGTTTATGAGAGGCAGGTCCTCTTGACTAACCTGATCTCCTTCTATGACAAGGCAACCCACTTAGCGGATGAGGGAAAGGCTGTGGATGTTGTTTACCTGGACTTTAGTAAAGCCTTTGAGACTGTCTCCCACAGCATTCTCCTGGAGAAACCGTCTGTTCATGGCTTGGACGGGTGTACTCTGCGCTGGGTAAAAAGCTGGCTGGGCGGCCAAGCCCAAAGCATGGTGGTGAATGGAGTTACATCCAGCTGGTGGCCGGTCACATGTGATATTCCCCAGGGCTCAGTAGTGGGGCCAGTTCTGTTTCATATCTTTATCAACGATCTGGATGAAGGAATTGAGTGCACCCTCAGTAAGTTTGCAGATGACGCAAAGATGGGGGGGGGGAGTGTTGATCTGCTTGAGGGTAGGAAGGCTCTACAGAGGGATCTGGACAGGCTGGATCGATGGGCCGAGGCCAACTGTATGAGGTTCAACAAGGCTAAGCGCCGGGTCCTGCACTTGCTTGGGTCATAACACCTCCATACAACGCTACAGGCTTGGGGAACAGCGGCTGGAAAGCTGCCTGGCGGAAAAGGACCTGAGGGTGCTGGTTGACAGCCGGCTGAATATGAGCCAGCAGTGTGCCCAGTGGCCAAGAAGGCCAATAGCATCCTGGGCTTGTATCAGAAACAGTGTGGCCAGCAGGACTAGGGAAGTGATCGTCCCTCTGTACTCGGCACTGGTGAGGCTGCACCTCAAATACTGTGTTCAGGTTTGGGCCCCTCACTGCAAGACAGACATTGAGGTGCTGGAGCGTGTCCAAAGAAGGGCAACGAAGCTGGTGAAGGGTCTGGAGCACAAATCCTATGAGGAGTGTCTGAGGCCGTTGGGGGTTTAGTCTGGAGAAAAGGAGGCTCAGGGGAGACCTTATGCTCTCTACAACTACCCAAAAGGAGGTTATAGCAAGGTGAGTGTTGGTCTCTTTTCCCCAGTTGCAAGCAATAGGACAAGAGGAAACAGCCTCAAATTGTGCCAGGGGATGTTTAGATTGGATATTAGGAAAAATGTCTTCACTGAAAGTGTTGTCAAGCATTGGAACAGGCTGCCCATGGAAGTGGTTGAATCACCATCCCTGGAGATATTTAACAGACATGTAGCTGCGGTGCTTGGGGACATGGTTTAGTGATGGACTTGGCAGTGTTAGGTTTATGGTTGGGCTCAGTAATCTTAATGGTCTTTTCCAACGTAAATGATTGTATGATTGTATAAATTGTCACCCTTACCTGTCTTCTCTTTAGTCCTAATCCATAAACTCTCAATTGGCTCCTCATCCATCCCTAGTAGAGTTCCATGCATTCCAGCTGCTCTGTCACACAAATGGCAGCTCCCCCTGCTGTCTTCTCAGCCTTTCCATTGTAAAGAGCCTGTATCCCTCCATTACAGCACTCCAGTCATGGGAGCCATCCTACCATGTCTCCATGATTCCAACAAGATCATAGTCCTGCAACTGCACATGATCTCCAACTTCCACATACTGCATGCATTAGTGTATAGGGACTTCAGAGGCATGTTGAGTTCTTAGGAAGGGTTTAGGTCAGTTCTCTATAATGGTGCCTTGTAGTGACTCCTTCATTTACATGCAATTGCTGGAGGTAAGCCCCCTTTTGCTGATTTTGTGTTACATTCCTGTTATATCACCAGGCCCTTTGCTTGTGGACCTTGTCCATTGCTTTCTCACAGGGCTGCTGGTTACTCTCCTTCACCTGTCATTCTTATTTTAAAGTCTTCCTTATGAGGTCAGCCTTTTTCTTAACAAAAATATCCTTTCCCTGCTTAATGAGGTAGATTCCATCTCTCCCAAGCGGACACTGATCTGCAAACAGGGTCCCATGGACATAGAACCCCAAACCATGTTGCCAACACCAGTTCTGCAGCCAGTTATTGACATGCATTATGAATGCCTCCCCCCTCACACCCTTGCCCCTGAGCAGCAGGATTGTGGAGAACACCAGGCCCCCCTATGCCTTTAATTACCGTCCCCAGAGCTCTGTAGTCACTTCTGATACTCTCTAGGTTGCCCCTAGCATTATCATTGGTGCCCACAGGGAAGAACAGGAGGGGATAGTAGTCAGAGGGCCTGATGAGCTTTGTTTCTCCACAGTGTCCTGGATCCAGGCCCCATGACAGGCAGCAAACCTCTCTAGGTGATAGTTCTGATATTAACATCTTATTTGAAAATACGCCACCATTCTCAGTTCTGTATGCCACATGGACAAAAAGGAGGGGAGGGGAAAAAACCCCAAAGGCAGGCACATGTATTTCAGTTTCTTTTGATAGTGTAGCTTGAACTAACAGTTTCTGTCTTTGATTCTCCTTTGACCAGTATCTGAATGTTACAGAAAAATGTGCAAATATTAAAGTAGAATTCCTTACAAAATGTTTCATCCCGACTTCAACGTGGTGCTTGGTAAAAACATGGAATTGAAGGCTATTCAGCTGTACCTAATATTTGTTGCTCTTAGGTGCTATAAGATTAACCTTTTCTGATTCTGCACTACTTTTGTCGGAGAGATTGTTGTGACATTAAAGTTAGAACTCATTAGAAAGGTTCTTTTTTATAATCAGTAGCTATTGCTGATCTCAACTCTATTTTACTTTGTAGCAGAAGGGTTAGAGATTTTTCTGAAGTTATCCTCGACGTTGCTGGCTGTTGTCTCGACAGTGTCAGAATATTAAAGAATGCTAACAGTACACTATGATGGTTGTTTTTTAACTCTTATTTTGCCAGGCTGAAGCGGTTACGTTTATCCTTTTAAAAACGTAAATTTCTTTTTTTTTCCTCTCTCCTCCTGGTTCTTATTTTGTAAATTGGCTTAAAGTTTCCCTAAAGACACACATAAAGGTTTTTGTGTTGTTTCTGAAGGGGCTGAAGTTTAAAGAGAGATTCCCTCCCTCTTCTACATAATGGAGCTTCAGGGAACCTCTTTTAAAAGGCATGGTTACAGCCTTTGTGTTGAATGGGTATCTGCTGCTGGGGTTTGCTGATGCAGACAGGCTGGCTGGTGATAAACAAAGGACATTAGACCTTGGAATCTGGCAGGGGAGTGGAGTGTCTTCTGTGGGAAGAGAGATGACTCCCAAGGGACCTTGGGATGAGGACAGGGTAGTCTGGAGGGGGACCTTCTTTCTGCTTCCCGGTCCTCCTGCTGGGAGGTTAATGTGTTTTGATTAAGTCCGTAGAACTGTGTAAGACTGTGTTGCTGGAATTAATAAACACATTTATCATTCATGAGTGAAAAGAACTTTTGGAGATCTTTGCAAATCAGGAATTTCGGGGAGAAAAGGTGCTGTTTGGACAGCACATGAGAACACATACTATTCGTGTGTGTGTGTGTGAGGTAAATCATACAACAGAGAGAGAGTCCTGTTCTGAGATGATGGTTGTTATAAATTCCGAGTAAATTTTTAGTTTTATATGGTTTATTTATGGGGTTAATAAAAAGCAAGTAATCAGCACTGGGTGCACAGGGAGTCAGGGCTCCTCTAACACGCACAGGGCACTGGTTTTTGTTCCTAAGCTAATACATATTCATCACTACTTCTAAGAAAGGCAGGGTTATTACAATTAGTTTCTTGGGCTGAAGGCTAGCAGTCTTCCTCCCAGGCTTTGTCCTCCAATCCTCCTTCAGTTGCCTTTTCTTCCTTATTTGGTAATCTCTTGGCTGGATGTCAGAGACTTGTGTAGCATCCCATGCAATAGTTAACAGTCATTTTGAAACTCCTTTGTTCTCCTGTCCCCTAGATCCAGGTCCCAATGTTTACCTTTTAAACCCTCTATTGACACAAATTGCTGGACCATTTCTTACAATGGTGGTTTGGTTTGGTTTTGGCTTGGGTTTTTTTTGTATCATCCAAGGGGAAAAAAAAATTTTGTATACCCAAAATCAATCAGAGATAAGTGAGGCCATGTTGTGCACAGGCAAGAAGCTATGAGCTACTGAGTGCAGTTGTCTGAGCTAAAATGGCTGCTTCCAAAGCTCAGAGGAGTAGGGCAGCTTTTAGTGAATCTTAAAGCTTCAGTGGTGCAGGGGATCATACCTCCTGAAAGTGTAATAAACACATTCAGCAGAGCTATGGCTTGTTTGGTTGAGATGAGAAGACTAAGCTTGGGGAATAGATAGTGAAAAAATGGATGATCTGCTTTTCTGTGAAGTACTCTAAATGCAAAGTCATTTGCTCCATGGGAAAAAAAAATATTTTCAAGTCTAATGGACTGTGCTAAAGGAGATATGGTGTGGGGCTTCACTCATTACTGTAATTTGGTCTCAGAACAGATAGTAACCTCTTCCACAGTGTTTTATATGGTGCTTGCAAATAAAAGCTCAAGTATCTTAATCATTGCATCTTTGCTAGCTGAAAAGAAGCTTTTTTTGTTTGTTTGTTTGATTGGCTTTTTTTGTTATTGTTGGAGGTGATGGGGGACACATTGCAGTGAGCACAGTAATGTAGATTAAATATGTGGAGTGTCTGTGTGCTCACTGTCCAGAAATAGACTTGCCAGAAGTTTGTTTTATGTTATAAACGATAACAATTAAAACAATTTTATTTTGGGTTCAATCAATTTAGGTTGAGAAACAATAAGCAAAACCAGCGCTGGGTGCGTGGAGAACTCAATTAGTTCCACCACATGCACACCTGAGTCCTAAAAGCAGCGTCTTTTATCCCCGGATATTGACCAATCTCCTCTCGCCGGATGTTCGTCCTGCTCTTTCACCATTGGGTTGTTAGGGTACACCTTCTCCTCCTATTGGATCCTCTTTGGCGCGCTTGTTTGAATCTCAGGGTCTTTGTCTCCTTCGGCAGCGGGCTTTCCCTGGCATGCTTTCCTTGTCTCCTTTGGCAGGCTTTTCTAAGCAGTGATTGCCTCAGAGGAAGCAGGAGCTTTTACATTGTCTCAAAGGAGAATCACACGTGCCCATTCATTACAATTGTGATACAGGTTTTAGATTTACACAGGGTACAACAATTACACTTATCGCACTACATTCTATTTTTGACATGATTCATGACTGCGTTTATTACATTCTAGCAGGCTATAAGACAAAGCATTATTTTATGCAGTGTCCTCTCTTTGTGCCCTAGTGGTTTTGGGTTTTATACTGGGCATAAATGGCTGGGTTTTGGTAGCAAGGGGCTGCATTGTGGGAGGAGGCTGTGAACAGCCAGTTCTAAAACAAATCTAAAGAACCCGTTGTGAGCCAGACTTTCAAAGGATCAGAGTATGGTGCCTCTGCTTGAACATATTTAAGAAAGGGTGGTTGCCAATAGGGGAAGGAGGTGCTCCACGTGGGAGCAGTGACACCCTTGAAAGGGACTGCAGCCCATGGTGGAACCCACACTGGAGCAGAGCAGTAAGAAGCAAGGAGCAGTGGAGGTAGATGAGTAAGAAACAAGGAGGGGTAGAAAGAAACCATTATGTGCTGACCTCAACCTCCTGTGCTGCCTGTCACCTTGCTGAAGGAATTGTAACTGATTGGGTGTAATGTGTGGCAAAACCAAGGGGAGTTGAGAACTAAGGGAGTGGTGGTGGATAAGTGTCTGGCTTATAGTTGACCCTGGGGAAGAGGGAGGAAAGGTGTTTCCCTAATTGTTTGTTTCAGTTTTCTTTCTTCCTCAATATCCAAATCAGTAATTAAAAGTTCATGTTAGTTGACAATAAACTAAATTAAGTAAAATTCCCTGAGTCGAGATTGGTTTGCCTGCGACGGGTTTTCATCTTGCTTTAGAAGTAGTTTTACATTCTACAGTAAATAGATGGAATTTTCACAGTAAAATGTTTTTGTCTGCTGTTGCGTCTTGGACCTCTGGAACTCCTAGGTTATCTTGGCCCCATGCGATGTGTGGGAAACTTAATAAATGAGTTATTACTTTAAAATAAGAGGTTTCTTTTGTTCCCAATTGCTGTACAGGGCAAGAGGCTCTCAGCCTTTTGCATTTCTTGTATTTTGTGTCCCCTCTTGTTTATGGCAGTACATAAGCTAAGAGTCTAGTGATAAATTGCAAGTGATAGGACAAGAGGAAACAGCCTCAAATTGTGCCAAGGGAGGTTTAGATTGGATATTAGGAAAAATGTCTTCACTGAAAATGTTGTCAAGCATTGGAACAGGCTGCCCATGGAAGTGGTTGAATCACCATCCCTGGAGATATTTAACAGACATGTAGCTGCAGTGCTTAGAGATGTGGTTTAGTGGTGGGCTTGGCAGTGTTAGGTTTATGGTTGGAGTCGATAATCTTTTCCAACCTAAATGATTGTATGATTCCATGAAAATATTCCAACAGCAGCCCTGATAGTACTGACATGACTTCTTACAATGCATATTCAACAAAACTTTTAAATTAATCGTTTAAATGTGAATTATATTCTAGGGGCTTATAATCTTTCTATTGTGATTACTCTCATTTATCTTTTTTGGAGTGTAAAAACAGTCAGGACATAACACACTTTTCTATTGCATCTTGTTTGCATCATCCTAGCAATGTAAAGTATCCTTAGTATAAATCAGAATTAGGTTCAAATTTAGTTTTTAAGTGTGCACCTGTTAGAACTTCTTTACACAGTATGGTTCCCTAAGCTTGCTCTTCAACATTATGTTGCATCAATCTGAATCTTGTTCTGTTCTGTATCCTCCCCCTTACCCCAGTTTAGTTTAATGCCAGAATGTTATATTTCAGGTCAGTGATGTGTGGCATAAAATGAATAAATGTATATAGTCTTGTCAGACTTTGTATGACACTCCTCTTTTTCACCTTTCGACTCTCCGAGCTGTTGCCACTCATGACTATATGCCTTCCCACCACTTTATGCGATGGTAATTTTGATCGATTGAATTTCAACAGCAATTATGCTCTGAAATCTCATAGACTACTATTAAATCTCCCCATGCTTAGCATTTTCTCATTTATTTTAAAAATTATTATTTGTAAAATCCTACTTGCTTTTGGATGTATTTTGTGGGGTTTGTGTGGTCCTTCATCTTGATTTGTCTTCACAAGCATATTTTTATCTAAAGAGGAAACCTTTTGTCTCCTGATTTTTTTCCCCTATATGTTTCTCCGACATTCTTTGTTGTGATTATCTCTTTATGTGAACCCATGCATACTAAATTAAATAGCATTCCAGATATTTTCCTTTCAGTGTCTTTAGGGCGGCTTCTCACCAATCTGTAATGCGCTGGGTTTCTATTTGATATTGCATTCCCATTTTTCCCCAAGAGTTTTTAAATACTCATTGAGATTTAGTGCGCTCACTCAATGTTTGCTCTGAACTCAGGAGTTAAACATCTCCTTGATGTATTTCTTTTGTCATATAGATGCTGATCTATCTAACACTGTAGTTGATATTCTATTATGGATTTACCGGGAAAGTGTGATGTATTTAATTTTATCTGCCGAGCTCCCTGTGGTCATTGAGATATTTCTTTATTAGTACTTTGCAGATATAATATGCTTACTTATCAGCACACTCAAACCAGCAAGTCGATTGCTTTTCTTAAGTAATATTTTCCCCTCCATCCCCAACTCTGATTTTGCAAGTATTTAAATACTTGTGTAATATTTGTCTAGTTATGAGAGGGTTTTAAATACTTTTTTCCCCTCTAATTTTCTGACTGCTTCTCTGTTTCTAATACTTAAACATTTACATGTGTTGTTCTGATTTGTTCTTATTGCTTGTTTTAGGTGGGCTGTTTTTAGTGTTTAGCTGTTGTGTCCATGTCCATTGATGGCTCTTAAAGTATCTACAAATAGATAGAGCATAATTTGACTTCCAAATAAGTTTTCTGTAACTGGATGAGAACCTTAATTTAAAATATTTTTTTCTTTCTGAAAGTACCACGGTTTCTCTTCTGTTAGGACTCTGACACACATTTCATAGTTTCGATGTAGCATATAAAACTTGAATGTTCATTTCCCTTCAGCAGGGGGATTTTTTTAATATATTTTTCCCTTGTGTATGAACCTACGGTATCCAGGCATGTATGAAACCAATGTTTTCTGCATTCCGTTGTAGTGGAGACCATGAGTTCCTTTCATATATGTAGGCTCTTTTGAAAGAGATGATGACTTTCAGCAGAGTTGACAGACAGTTTGTGTAAGTTATTGTGCCTATACTCTGGATAAATTTTTCAGAATGGCAAAATTATTTTTTAGGCACTTCTGGAAATATTGTCTCTCTCTTCCCCTTTCTGAGTCACTAAGACTTCCTTTGGCTTTCCAGTAAGCATACCAGCAAACTGCAGTAATTCATTGTTGCAGTTCAAGACCAAATTGACGGTGTGGAGACTAAATCGGCTGAGATACTAAAGCACTTTTAGTTGTAGTTATAATTAATGTTAACAAGTGATACAGCTTCCCTGTTCCATGGGAGGGACAACATAGTCCAGTAGAGAAGCTGGGTGGGTCATCATAATGATTTCTAACATGACCTCCCTGTCCCACAGGGGAGACAGCATGATCCTGCATGAACCCAGTGGGAAGTTGGATGGGTCAGTGTAGCAGATCCAGCTGCACAATATGCAGTCTGACTGCAGGTCTGGGGGTCCCCACTCTTTGCTCTCAGGTGCTCCTAAGGCCTCTTGTGGGGTCTCTGTCAGGTCCCTCCCCGAGCAACAGCACACTATGTCAGTTATAAGATTGGGTAGAGAATGCCCAATTCTGATTGGCTAAAATTCCTGAAGTTCCTAACAATTGGCTGTTGCCTCACTGGTGCTCACTGTCTGCCCATCTGGAAGGGCAATGGTGCACATGTGGACAGTCATTTCTATTGCTTTCTGTTCAGAGAGCTACTTTCCCTTTTGGGTACGGGAACACTATTGTATTGAGATGCTGAAATCTTTTAGGTCCATAGTGCAGGCAGGACTTTAACATCTTGCTAATCTTGTTACTCTTTCTGTACAGGTAATCTCTAAGTAAGTTTTATAGTAAAAATTTCAGTAATGAGATTTGCAGCTTCCCTGTTGTTATTCTGTGTTTTTCTGCTTCAGTTATGGCTAAACTTGCCTCTTGACATATCTGTGGGTACCCTTTCTTTTACTTCAGACTGTGCCATGGTATTAGCTTGCTCAATACATTTTTGAAGTGGCCCACTAAGTTCCTCATGTTCATTCTATGTAAAATTCTTTATAAAAACAGATCTCAGTGGTATTCCTTTTCGTTGGCAATCAGCATCAAGTATTCCATTTGTTCCTCCTTGTGACAGGTTGTGGTGGGTTAACCTTGGCTGGATGCCAGGTGCCAATGAAGCTGCTTTCTCAATCCTCCTCAG
The DNA here is from genome assembly GCF_017639655.2 of Falco naumanni. Classification (NCBI taxonomy): domain Eukaryota; kingdom Metazoa; phylum Chordata; class Aves; order Falconiformes; family Falconidae; genus Falco; species Falco naumanni. The sequence goes on along the minus strand of NC_054079.1, from coordinate 5,417,082 downwards.
CAGGGCAGGGGGAGAAAATATGATGAAAAAGCTCATAGGTTGCGATAAGGACAGGGAAATCCCTCACCAATTACTCTCATGGGCAAAACAGACTCAATTTGGGGAAGATGGATTTAATTTATTGCCAGTTACAAATAGAGTAGGATAGTGAGAAACAAAAGACAAAACTAAAAACACTTTCCCCCCATCTCTCCCTTCTTCCCAGGCTCAGCTTCACTCCTTCATTCCTGACTCTTCTTAGCTCCTTCCCCCACCCCTGAGTGTTGCAGGAGGACAGGGAATGGGGACTGCCATCAGTTCATAATGCTTTGTCTCTGGTGCTCCTTCCTCATCATGATGTTCCCCTGCTCTAGTGTGGCGTCCCTACCACAGGGTACAGTCCTTCGGGAACAGACTGCTCCAGCATACCCCCCCTCTTCCCCCCCTTTCTCTCTCCTCCCCCCCCCCCCCCCCCCCCCCGGGCCACAGTTCCTGCTAGAAAACCTGATCCTGTGTGAGCTTCTCCATGGTCTACATCTTCCTTTAGGGAATATCCACTTGCTGCAGTATGGAGACCTCCATGGGCTGCAGTGAGGATAGCTGCTCTGGCGTGGTCCTCCATGGGCTGCAGGAGGAAAACCTGCTTCACCATGGTCTTCTTCACAGGCTGCAGGGGTATCTCTGCTCTGGCACCTGGAGCACCTCCTCCCCCTCCTTCTTCACTGACTTTGGTGTCTGCAGGGCTGTTTCCTATTTTTCTCACTCCTAACTCTCAAGGCTGCTGCACAGTGGGTTTTTACCCTTTCTTAAATATGTGATCACAGAGGCACCATCAATGCCATTGATTGTCTCAGGTTTGGGCAGCTTTGGGTCCGTTTTGGAGCCAGCTGGAACTAGCTCTGTTGGACATGGGGGCAGCTCCTGGTGTCTTCTCACAGAAGCCACCCCTGCAGCACCCCTATGCTACCAAAATTTTGCCACATAAACCCAATACACCTGGCTAAAAATAAATTCTCTTATGTTCCCATACCAAATTTTTGATGGCAATTTGAGCCAAGTGGTTGGCCTGCTTATTTTGTTTCTCTTCTTGAGTTACCTTTGAATTTGGGATATGCGAGTTAATATGATGTATTAAAATAGGTCTTTGTTTCAGCTGTTGCATTGCTTTCCATTCTGCTGCTGCCCAAATTGGTTTTCCTTGCCACTACAAGTTAGCAGAATACAACCCCAATGCCCTCAGACACTCCTCATAGGATTTGTGCTCCAGACCCTTCACCAGCTTCGTTGCCCTTCTTTGGACACGCTCCAGCACCTCAATGTCTGTCTTGCAGTGAGGGGCCCAAACCTGAACACAGTATTTGAGGTGCAGCCTCACCAGTGCCGAGTACAGAGGGACGATCACTTCCCTAGTCCTGCTGGCCACACTGTTTCTGATACAAGCCCAGGATGCTATTGGCCTTCTTGGCCACTGGGCACACTGCTGGCTCATATTCAGCCGGCTGTCAACCAGCACCCTCAGGTCCTTTTCCGCCAGGCAGCTTTCCAGCCGCTGTTCCCCAAGCCTGTAGCGTTGTATGGAGGTGTTATGACCCAAGCAAGTGCAGGACCCGGCGCTTAGCCTTGTTGAACCTCATACAGTTGGCCTCGGCCCATCGATCCAGCCTGTCCAGATCCCTCTGTAGAGCCTTCCTACCCTCAAGCAGATCAACACTCCCCCCCCCCCATCTTTGCGTCATCTGCAAACTTACTGAGGGTGCACTCAATTCCTTCATCCAGATCGTTGATAAAGATATGAAACAGAACTGGCCCCACTACTGAGCCCTGGGGAATATCACATGTGACCGGCCACCAGCTGGATGTAACTCCATTCACCACCATGCTTTGGGCTTGGCCGCCCAGCCAGCTTTTTACCCAGCGCAGAGTACACCCGTCCAAGCCATGAACAGACGGTTTCTCCAGGAGAATGCTGTGGGAGACAGTCTCAAAGGCTTTACTAAAGTCCAGGTAAACAACATCCACAGCCTTTCCCTCATCCGCTAAGTGGGTTGCCTTGTCATAGAAGGAGATCAGGTTAGTCAAGAGGACCTGCCTCTCATAAACCCTTGCTGACTGGGCCTGATCACCTGGTTGTCCTGTACGTGCCGCATTGATGGCACTCAAGATGATGGGCTCCATAACCTTCCCCGGCACCAAGGTCAGACTGACAGGCCTGTAGTTCCCCGGATACTCCTTCCGAAAACTGAAAAAAAGAATACAAGCATAAGTTACACTTAGCAAAACATAGCAATTGCAGTACACAGTTCAATCACAATACCAATGTGATTCCCATTACCGATCTCTGTAATGTGACCACCCTCATGATTGTCAGGAAGGAAAATGTGGGTTGAAGCCAGCTCAAGCCTGTTGTTCTCTTTGACATTCTTTTGCTAGTTATTTTTTATATTTTATGATGGGATCAGCCACCCCCCCCACACACACACACACGCCCACCCCCAGTCTGGCTAACTACAGGAGACATTCACACCCTTTTAATGAACACAACCAGTTGATTCACTCAACTGACATAGATGTTTATCTAAAACAAAGGCCACCCTCCTGTCCCCTTTATATTGAGATAAAATCAACTTCTTTGCATTAGTCTCTGAGCTTCATGGGCATGTCACCCTTGCCCATCTCCGCTGAGCCTTCTTCCATTGTAGAGGTTTATTGGTCAGTCACACGCACAGGAGCATGTTCTCAAGGCCATTACCTCTGCAAACTGATTGGAGTGTCCAGTCACTTTGTGTGATGCAGCTTCTCCTGTAGAGGGGTTCCAGGAAGTGGCTTGTCATCTCCTGTTTCCTGCTGTGATGTTACAGGATCTGCCAGTAAATGGACTCCGTTTATTTTTTACACTTAATTCATCATATGCTGGGGCATCAACTGTCCAAGGAGTTTAGTGTTCCTTCTACTGTTGATATGCTGGCCACTGACTAACAAGCTGAACTAATCCTGATCTGGAGCATGAACCAGTATGTGCCTACTGGGTAAGAGCCAGGACCCATTTTTGCCACATAGCAGTGGTTGCTCTTCCGCCAGTGGGTTTTGAATCCTTAAACATAAAATTCAGGACCAGCAGTCTGGGGCATAACCACAGTGCCTGCTCTGTGCCTAATACTTCAGTGGCACACAGAACACCTCCATATGGAGCCAGGACTTCTTATTCTGGAGGGATATAATTATTTTCTACCCCTTTGTAACTCTGGCTCCAGAATCCCAATGGCCACCTTCCCATCTTGATGGGCTCATTGCCACAAGCTCCATATGATGCTGGTTTTTTTCCTGCACTAGTATATAACAAATGTTTTACATCACTACTTTCCCAGATAAGTCCTAATGCCATGGCATGGGCTATTTCCTGGTTGAGCTGCTCAAAAGCTTGCTGTTGTTCCTCTGCCTGTTCAAACTGATTCTTTCCAGGTTACTTGATATACAGATTTGGTCAGTTGGCTATAACCAGGGATGTGCATACGTCAAAACTCAGGGTATTTTGCATGAGGGCAGTGTGTGCTAGGGCATAATACTGTTGAGGTATCCAGATAGTCCAATAGATTCAGTTATCTCCCATTTTCTGCCAGGCCAGTGGTGAGGCCCCTATAATACGGTAAGTTCAGTTCAGGCACCCAAACAGTATATGGGCTGGAGGTGAGAGGAGGAGGAGGAGCTAATGGTTTAACTGAACTTTGCCTTGCACTTGCAATTCCTTGACTCACAGTGCTAGATACCTAATGGGTTTTTTTCACCCCACTCAGCCATATTCTCCCCCTTTTCCTTCAGGACCATCCATAAGTCCTAGTGTGTAGGGTAGGAGCATGGAGAATTCCCATATTTTCCTGATGTTTTTTCCGAGGTCAACCAGACCACTGGTCTTTAGACATTACCAACGATGCTCTTCCTAGTACAGTACATATAGGTCACTCATTGATCAACAGGGCACCGAGCTGTCAGGTGATACCAAAAGGGCGTTAATAATTGTCTAACCATCAGAGCTATTGGGCCATTGGCATCAGTGGCCACAGCCTTACTGGGGTTCCTCCTCCCCTTTGCCTGTGAACACATTCCATCAACCCAAGCAACTGCAGTTGATCACCTCCCTCTTCCCAGTCCCTCCATGGGGATATCTTATTTTTGAGAGCAGCAAGATCAGACCATTTCTTAACATATCCCTCTGTCAGCTGATCCCCAACCCCACCCCCATTACATAGGGCATAGGACACAACCCCCCAAGAGCTTTGCTCTGCTGAGCCATCAGCTATATCCCTCCTCCTCTGGTTTCTCAGTACCTCCATAGCCACTGCAAGGCAGTTTTCCCAAGTGTGTTGGCTGTAAGTTTCCCACACAGCCTTAATCTTGCTCTGAGTAAAGAACCTGTTGTGTGATCATGTTCTGGGGAACAATGCCCCTGCTTGCACAGGTCTACTTAATTACAGTAACTAGGGGCTGCCTGATAGGCTTCTGTTATTAATTCATCATTAGAGTCCCAAATATCATCATCCCAGGTTTAAGGATCCCAGTCCAGTCAACGTGTGCTTACTGACTGTTCCTGTAGTGGCTCGGTGCATTAGTCTTTAATCTGGCTAATTAGCACCACTATGTACTAAAGTCTGATTAAGGCTCTCCCTTTCGCACTGAGCATTTGCTACTGCTTCCTTTAGCAAACCGTTCCTCTGGGAGAGAATGGCGGCTTGATTTGCAACTTCTCTTGCAAATATTTTTGGAGCTCCACTTGAAGCCTACCTACAACGTGTGCTGGCATACCTTCACAGAAAGCAGCACATCTCTCTCCTAGTGTTTTATATGTATCCTCTTCTCTCTGCAAGGCCCAGGCTAATTTTCTTGGAGTCTGTACTGGGAGGTGGTCCAGGTTCCAGGCAACTAGAACGTGGACATGAAGCAAGCACCATCCCATCTCCTCCCAATCATCTTCCCATACCAGTACCATTTTCTTGGGTCCCTTTGGACCCTTCTTTTCCCAGCTATTCAGTATTCACACTCACCCCCAAACACATAATGGGCCCACCACTCACACCACAGTACACCACCACAAATTCCCAATAGCAGAATCAAGGCTCCTTCTGGAGACTCAAAATCATTCCAATTATTCCAGATCCAGCCCATGACAGTTCCCGGTGTTGCCCACATTCTCTGCTAATTACCGTTGTGGGAAAAACAGTTTAAAGTTGGGAAATTTCACTTGTGTTAATTTATTGCCAACCAGCCCAAACCTCCCATCATTGATTTGGGCGTTGAGAAAAAAAGATGACACTTAGACAAACGCATAAACACCTATCCTCTCTCCTCTCCAGTCTCATCTTCCCTTATTTTCACAAGTTACACTCAGTCTGTCAAAATTCCTCTAATAAGGAATTGGGTGGTGTAGAAGGTTGAGGTGATATGTGTAACGGTTTCTGCCTTGTGTGCCTGCTCCAGCATGGGTTGCCCACAGGCTGCATTCCCTTCAGAGGTGTATGTACCACACACACACACAAAGTACCTCTCCGGCCACCACTGGCTGCCTGTGTATTTCTTAAATATGTTTGAGCAGGAGTGCTGTGTACTTCTTTTATGGGATAACATTTTGGGTTTTTTCTTTCCCACAGTTTGCCTCATGGCAGGCTGGAAGCAGCTGAGAGTGACACAGGGCCTTAAGATTTGAATGGGTAGAACTCATTGTGAGCAAACCTGCTGTAGAAGTAATGAGAAGAAAGAGAATAAATATATTGTGATCCAGTCTCTGCTCATGCAGCTGAGCTAGAAGAAACAAAAAAAAACCCCTGAACTGTTTTACCAGAAGCTTTCATGTCTCTGCTGTATACCTGATGATGAAGCTGGGGAGCCTGGAGTCATTTTCCTCCTTAAGTTTTGGTTTTGTTTGGTACTTTTTGTTGTTGCTGTTGGCCTGTTTTTCATTTCTAAAGCATATATAACTATCTCTATGCCAGTGAGGAAAGAAAGCAACCATTTTACTCTCTTGAAAACAGATGAAGTCCAGACACTGAGTGCTGTACAGGCCTGTTTGCCTTTTGTTTCTCTTTACTAATTGGTTAATTTCCAACAAGTATGTGTTTTAGAGAATTCATACATATGCAGCCTCAGGGAATTATACTTTGGAAATGAAGTACCTGTTAAAACATGAGGTGGCTAGTATACTTTGTATTCTGACTTTTTTTTTTTTAATCATCTTTTGTTTTCCTTTTCAAAAACATTAAGAAAAGAGCCTTTTGTTATCTTTTCAGGAATGTCACACTGAAATTCATCTGTGCTTTGTCTGCTTTCATTTGTACCATTCATGGGCAGTTGTGGATTAGATAGGACAAAGTAGCTGAATTCCTAACTTCCACATTCAAATCAAAGTATTGGGAAACTTCCAAGACTCACCTCCTTTTTTTTTTTTTTTTTTTTTTTTTTAATAAAGTATTCTAGTTTTCAGTTTGTGTGATGAAACATATCTAGTCTGTGTTTTTTTAAATATCATTAAAATGGTGTGACAGCCTTGTGTTGGGTTGTATAAGGGCAAGGGAAATATTGTATCCATTTCCTTTTTCTTTCTGTCTTTAATAAGTTACTCTCATATATTTATCGCTCCCCAGATCAGATTTAAAAAGTCTAATCTCAACTGACCACCTTTTACATTGTAGAATACAAATCGGGTTAGATGAAGAAATGGTAATCCACTTATTTCTTCAGAAGACTGTCTGCTGGAGCAGGCCTGGAACCTTTTTAAATTTCATTGACCCACCTGGAATGACAACCCTCCCTCTTTCTTTATAGACTCTTCATACTCGGAACCTCCTGATGTTCAGCAACAGTTGAACCATTACCAGTCTGCAGCTCTAGTGGCTACCTGATAGTCTTCTCTTATTAATTCAATATTAGAGTTCCAAATATCATCATCCCAGCTTTAAGGATCCCAGTCCACTCAATGTGTACTTACTGACTCTTCCTCTAGTGTCTCGGTGCATTAGTCTTTAATCTGGCTAGAAGTAGTTTTACATTCTACAGTAAATAGTTGGAATTTTAACAGTAAAATGTTTTTGTCTGCTGTTACTTCTTTTACCTCTGGTACTCCTAGGTTATCTTGGCCTCATGCAATGTTTGGGAAACTTAATAAATGAGTTATTACTTTAAAATAAGAGTTTTCTTTTGTTCCCAATTGCTGTACAGGGCAAGAGGCTCTCAGCATTTCTCAAGCGTTTCTTGTATTTTGTGTCCTCTCTTTTTATGGCAATAAATAAGCTAAGGGGGGTCTAGTGATTAATTCCTCCCCAGTGTTCTACGATGTGGGATTAATTGGTCACATACTGAACTCGATCTTACCAGATTTTGTTACTTTGTGCATTACAGTATACAGAGGTTTGAGATTAATCAATGAAGTCTTGAAGTGTTTAGGGAAGATTGCTGTTTCTTATGTTTTCATTGTACTTTGTAGTATTCCTGTTCTTTTTACTGTCCATCCCTTCCTCAAACTCCTATCCCACCAAGGATACGTCCCCAATCACAGACCACAATGTAACTCTTAGTTATTAAAATGAATGGAGATGTTCTTGGTGTTTGGTGGAATTAATTCCAATGCACAGCGTTCTGTTCTGGATACAGATATTTAGATCTCACTTTGCAATTATGCTTATGTTTTCTATTGAAGTCAGGAATTATAGCATTTTGAAAAGACTGACAAGTGTTTCAGTTTTAAGGTTTTTTTTAATTGCTGGTAATGAAACTTGCAGGACTTTCTCAGCTTCCAAGAAGGTTAGAGTGGGTCTTATATAAGCAGAAACCATTGTCATCTGTTTGTAAGTTTCAGTGCATGATGAATGTTTGGGAGTAATTGTGGTGGTTCTTCTAGCATATAGCTGCTGTCTCTGAATGATGCAAACTTCCTACCAGCTCTCTCCTGAGTAATGGAAAAGCCTAGAGGACAAAGTCCATTGAAAGAGTAGTTATTTGTCAGAAGGTTGACTGTAGCATTGATAACAGCAACCTGCTAGTTACCTAGATAGGGCTTTCTTTGAATCAAAATTGCCTTGATGTCTCTTAAATGTTGAGTTTTAGGCTGAAGTAATTATGGAATTTCTGGAAATCATTAAGTCATGTGATAGGAAGCTTGGTGTTAGTATATTTTCAGAATTCACTGAATGGCTTTTCTGTAAAAACAACAATAAAAAACAACAACTAAAAACAACCACACAGGGAAAACAAAGCCCTGTCACTTTTCTTCTCCTTTCATTGTTTTTCTTGCAGAATTTTCTAATGCAAAAGATCATTCCTGAACCATGGAGGTGCTGCAGTGTGATGGCTGTGATTTCCGAGCTCCATCCTATGAAGACCTAAAAGCTCACATTCAGGATGTTCATACTGCTTTTCTGCAGCCAACAGATGTTTCTGAGGAAAATCCTAGCCAACCAAAGTCTGGCTCTATGAGTGCTAGCAACCAGACTGAGATTGAATTTTCTTCTGTAAAAGATGAATTTACAATTGCAGATAAAATAGCAGGTAAACTTCAACCCTAAGCCCCTATCTCACATGTGACTTATTTCAGTGCATTTTAATTGGTATGTTTCAGTGTGATTTTTAAAAACTGTTGTCTTTATCACTATGGTAGTGAATTGGATGATGTTTACTTATAGCCATATTTTTTGTGTAAATGCAAACGTGTGGATTCATCATCTTGCTATTTTTCACATGCTTTGTCATATTGCTTCTTTTTCTTGCTTTACACCACCGTGAGCTTTAGAAGAGTTTTGAACTTTATTAGTGTACCTTTTTATTTCAAGAAGCTTATTTTGGAAATTGTCTATCCCAAATTATGTGCCATTTGTTAGTTTTCTGAATGTTCTCATATGCACAGGTCTAATCATAAATAAGTGAGGGAATCCTGGTGTGATTAACATGTTCAAGATGTGTGTGTGTTCATATGCATACATGGAGGGTAAACTGTCTAATTTTACTTATTTATATATTTACTTTTTAATTCTTATTTTAGGGCAAAATGCAACAACTCAGATGGAGACTGGAAGTTATTATAGCCAGAGCCAAAGTTTTTGTGGTCAACATATGGCTCCAAATCCTAAACCAACCAACAAGTTTTTCCAGTGCAAATTCTGTGTGCGTTACTTCCGATCTAAAAACCTCCTCATGGAGCACACTCGCAAGGTTCATGGAGCACAAGTTGGGGGGAGCTCAGTAGGGTCACACACTGCTGGATCTTTAAATTACAACATCATGATGCACGAGGGGTTTGGCAAAGTTTTCTCTTGCCAGTTCTGCACCTACAAATCACCAAGGCGTGCAAGGATTATTAAGCACCAGAAAATGTATCACAAAAACAGTCTGAAGGAGAGTTTAACTCCTACTGCTACCTCTGCTGTATCTGAATTGACATCTGCATCTGTGCCAGTGCAGGAACCTTGCAAGGAATTACCTGCGGAGGTGGTAGAACGGAGCATTTTGGAGTCCATGGTCAAGCCTCTAACAAAGTCCAGAGGCAACTTTTGCTGTGAATGGTGCAGTTACCAGACACCTCGAAGGGAGCGCTGGTGTGACCATATGATGAAGAAGCACCGCAGCATGGTAAAAATACTGTCAAGTTTGAGGCAGGAACAAGACAGAACCAATGCGTCTGATGTGCAGAGTAAGTGTGTCCAGAATGCCTCCCCAAACTCTAATTATATCTCTGTGAATATGACAGGACGTGATATGTTGAATGCTGATGTCTCAAACTTCAGAAGCTCTACAGGCAATTCCCTTATCAGGCCCAACTCTTCTATATCCTCTAAGTTTTTCTCTGTGTCTTATCCTCAAATGAAGTCTAAATTACCTCACAACTTGGGCATAGTTAATTTGTCTGACAGATCCCACTATGGAGTTGCTGACATGACAAATTCTTCTGCTGACTTGGAAACAAACAGTATGCTAAATGACTGCAGCTCAGACGAAGAGTTAAATGAAGTCAACAGTGAGAATGGCTTGAACTCTGTGGACCACCAGACTTCAGGAATATCTGCAGAGCAACTGATGGGATCTGATGGCAACAAGCTGTTGGAAACAAAAGGGATTCCCTTTAGAAGATACATGAACAGGTTCCAATGTCCTTTTTGCCCTTTCCTCACAATGCACCGTCGAAGCATCTCCCGTCACATTGAGAATATCCACCTGTCTGGGAAGACAACTGTATACAAATGCAATGAATGTCCTTTCACCTGTAAGAGTTCGTTAAAGCTTGGAGCTCATAGGCAATGTCATGCAAGTACAACATCAGACTGGGACACTCTGAATTCTCAGAGTGAAAACATTGTCTCCACTTTGAATGACAACACAGTTTCTTATGAAAGTGGAAATATAAATGCAAGGAAGTCAGCTGGGATGATGGAAACAGTGCAGCAGCAACAGCAGCAGTTGCCTCAACCCCATTCACAGCATCCTTATAAGTGCACAATGTGTAACTATTCTACCACTACTTTGAAAGGCCTCAGAGTTCATCAGCAGCACAAGCACTCATTTTGTGACAATTTACCAAAATATGATGGACAGTCATCCAATGTGCCACAAGAAAGCGAGGTAGATGCTCTCACCTCTGTTAGCACAGTGAAGAAAAGCCAGACCTCAATTCTTGGTCTCTCGTCTAAAAATAACTTTATTGCTAAAGTCACTCGGAAGGTGTCAAATGACTGCCCTTTGGATCTCTCACCAGTGAAGAAAAGAACTAGAATTGATGAAATAGCAAGCAACTTGCAGAGCAAAATAAACAAAAACAAACAGCAAGAAGATGTTGTGATTAATGTAGAGGATGATGAGGAAGAGGAGGAAGATGAGGTGGAGATAGAAGTGGAATTAGACAGAGAAGAAGAACAAACAGAGCCACTGGTGGAGGTTTCTAGTTCTTATGCACCCCAGCAAATGTGGGGGAGAGAGACTAATGATTCCCAGAAGGATGCAAAATTTAAAAACATGCATCATGATTATATTTCCACCAATGGAGCAGAGATTGAGCTCACTTTATCTGAAGATGAAGAAGATTATTTTTCTTCCATTAACATGAAAGATCAACAGAGTCCTAATGCCTCCATTCTGGGAAGCCAGCCAAGTATGTATGGACCTGATCAGAACAACGAAAATGTGGAGATTAATGACTCTGGCAGGCTTTACTATTGTAAACACTGTGATTTTAGCAACAAATCTGCCAGGAGTGTTAGCACCCACTACCAACGGATGCACCCCTACATAAAATTCAGCTTTAGGTATATCTTGGATCCCAATGATCACAGTGCAGTATACAGATGCCTTGAGTGTTATATTGACTATACGAACTTTGAAGACCTGCAGCAACACTATGGAGAGCATCATCCTGAAGCTATGAATGTATTGAACTTCGATCACTCTGATCTGATCTACCGCTGTCGCTTCTGTTCTTACACTAGCCCTAATGTTAGAAGCCTGATGCCGCATTACCAAAGAATGCATCCAACAGTGAAAATTAACAATGCAATGATATTTTCAAGCTATCTTGTTGAGCAGCAAGAGGGGTTAAACACAGAGTCTCAGACACTGAGAGAGATCTTGAATTCTGCTCCAAAAACTATGGCAACCCCCACCCCTGTGGCTCATGGGACTACTGTGCCAGCAAGTTTTAACAAAAGTGCCACAAAGAGTTTTAGTCCTGAATGTGAAAATCAGAAGGCACCTTCGGTCAGTTCTGTGGTTGTTTATGACTGTGATGTGTGCTCATTTGCAAGCCCTAACATGCATTCAGTTCTGGTGCATTACCAGAAAAAACACCCTGAACAAAAAGCATCATATTTCAGAATTCAGAAGACCATGCATATAGCTTCTGTTGACAGGGGCTCTGCCCTGGCTCAAATGTCTTTTGAGATGGAGGTGTCTGTCTCCTCAAAACTATCTAACTTGGCTTCTCAACCTCCACCTCCCCCATCACTGCCCCCAGACCTTGCTTCTGAACTCTACTATTGCAAACACTGTTCATACAGCAACCGTTCAGTTGTGGGAGTGCTTGTCCACTACCAGAAAAGGCATCCGGAAATAAAGGTCACTGCCAAGTACATCAGGCAGGCACCCCCTACTGCAGCAATGATGAAGGCTGGTGAGCTGCCACCTGGGATTCAGAAACTGCCAGTGTCAGTGCAGCAGTTGAGGCGGGGCAGTTCTGAGAGCTGTGTGAATTCCCCTGAGAATGAAATGTTCTTGTGCCAGCACTGCGATTATGGGAACCGGACTGTGAAAGGTGTGCTCATTCATTATCAAAAGAAGCATCGTGATTTCAAAGCCAATGCAGATGTGATTAGGCAGCATACAGCCACCATTAGAAGCCTTTGTGATCGTAACCAGAAGAAATCATCTGGCAGCCTGCCTGCTCACACCTCCAACACTGAACAGGACAAGATAAAGCTGAGAGCCCTCAAATGCAGGCAATGTAGCTACACATCACCTTACTTCTATGCGTTGAGGAAGCATATTAAGAAAGACCACCCAAATCTGAAGGCCACAGTCACGGCCATTCTGAGATGGGCATTTTTGGATGGCTTGATAGAAGCTGGCTATCATTGTGAATGGTGCATTTATTCACATACAGAACCAAGTGGTTTGCTTGTGCATTACCAAAGGAGACATCCTGAACATTATGTTGACTATACATATATGGCAACTAAACTCTGGGCAGGTCCGGATCCTTCCCCTCCTACCCCAGTGATGCCATCAGAGGCAAAAACCTATAAATGCAGAGACTGCATTTTTGAAACATCTTCCATTTGGGATATTACTAATCACTACCAGGCTTTTCACCCTTGGGCTATGAATGGGGATGAATCTGTATTGTTAGATATCATTAAGGAGAAAGATGCTGCTGAGAAAATTGGCACACAGCTTAATGAAGTTAGGGCCAGGATTAATTCTGAAAACAAGGTAACATCACAGATGGACCAGGATGTGGAGGATCCCAGCCTTTCCCAGGAAAAAACTATTATTCAACTGGCTTCTGCAAACCCTGCCATCTCCTCCATTCCATATCAGTGTACAGTTTGCCAGTCTGAGTACAATAACTTGCATGGCCTCCTGACACATTATGGCAAAAAGCATCCTGGCATGAAAGTAAAAGCTGCTGACTTTGCACAGGACATAGACATTAACCCAGGGGCTGTGTACAAGTGCAGACATTGCCCATACATTAACACACGCATTCATGGTGTCCTCACACATTACCAGAAACGGCACCCATCAGTAAAGGTCACTGCTGAAGACTTTGTGCATGATGTGGAACAGTCGAATGACATCACCCAGAATGACATAGAAGAAATGAGTAGGATTTTCAAGCAAGGCTATGGTGCATACCGGTGCAAACTATGCCCTTACACCCATGGCACACTGGAGAAGCTCAAAATTCACTATGAGAAATACCATAATCAGCCTGAATTTGATGTTTTTGCTCAGTCATCACCAAAGCTGTCTGCCTCAGTGGAGCCAGACATGGTAACTGAAATCAAGGTCTCCCCAGAAATTGCTGCTGATAGTGTTGGAGAAGTCTCTGTCTCGGTACCTCATTTCTCCAGTTCTCACTTAGTGTCTCACACAGTTTTCCGGTGTCAGCTCTGCAAATACTTCTGTTCTACCCGGAAGGGGATAGCCAGGCACTACCGCATCAAACATAATAATGTTCGAGCACAGCCAGAAGGCAAGAACAACCTCTTCAAGTGTGCTTTGTGTTCCTACACCAACCCTATCCGCAAAGGGCTTGCAGCACACTACCAGAAAAGGCATGACATTGATGCTTACTACACTCATTGTTTAGCAGCTTCCAGGACAGTAAGTGATAAACCCAATAAAGTGATCATTCCATCTCCTCCCAAAGATGATACTCCTCAGTTAAGTGAGGAGCTGAGGAGGGCTGTGGAAAAGAAGAAATGCTCGCTTTGTTCCTTTCAATCTTTTAGCAAAAAAGGTATTGTATCCCACTACATGAAGCGTCACCCTGGTGTTTTCCCTAAGAAGCAGCATGCGAGCAAGCTGGGGGATTACTTCACTGCTGTGTATGCTGATGAACATGAAAAGTCAACTCCAGCTGAGGAAAGGAATGACTTTGAAAAGACTGAGGTGGAGAGCGAGGCTCAGGAAACTGAGTGGCTTCCCTTCAGATGCATAAAATGTTTCAAGCTGTCCTTCAGCACAGCAGAGCTGCTATGCATGCATTACACTGATCACCACAGCAAGGATTTGAAGAGAGACTTTACCATACTGGGAAGTGGCACCCCCTCTCATAATGCTGTCTATCAGTGCAAGCACTGTGATACTAAATTGCATAGCACAGCAGAGCTAACCTCACACTTGAATAGTCACAATGAAGAATTCCAGAAGCGTGCCAAACGTCAGGAGAGGAGGAAACAGCTTTTGAGCAAGCAGAAATATGCAGATGGTGCTTTTACAGATTTCAAACAAGAGAGGGTAAGGATCTGTGTATCTGGTTTCCTTCTCTGCTTCCTCTCCCCAGGGAGTAAAACAAACCAAAAGCTGTTCTTCTATACCCCAAGAGGCTCCTTATTACTAATACCCACTTGCATGTTCTCTTTGACAGCCAAATGAGTGCAGGTTAATGACTCAGCGTGTCAATGGTCCCTATAGTCAGTTACACATTCTGCTTTAATTTCCTTCATTCTCCACCTATTCCTAGGCTCCATGGGAAGCTCTGCTCCTTCCAACTGTTTCCTTCAGGATTTTCCCTATCTTTCTTCCTTTCTCTCACCCTTATAGATGGCTGACAGTTATTTATTCTTCTGTTGCAAGGCTGCTGTTTGCTTCCTCATAGATTCTTTAGCAAATGCCCCATTCTACTGTTCATCAGTGTACCTTGAAATAACATACCAATTTCCTTCTCAAGCTTACCAATTTCAGTATGTTTTCTGATAAAGAACCTGATGTTTATGTGCATCTATCCAATAACTTCAAGTTTTGGGCAAGTGTTCCTGTGAACAGAAGACCAAATTCTACTACTCTTTTCTGTACCCTTCTCCTCATCTGAAGTAACTCTACTTGCTGTAAAAAAGTATACAATTGGGTGGGTGGGAACCGTGAAAGAGCATGACTTGGTCTCATAAGTTAAAAATGAATGCTTTTATAGGGGTCTACTGTTATGCAGAAATTCAAGGTTTTTCCTGTGTACATTCTGTCCACCTATTTTGAGGGCTTCTATTAAGAAGTCAGTGCAAATAGAGGTCGAAGTTTTGCACAATAGCATGTTTTAGTGGGTTGACCTTGGCTAGACGCCAGGTACCCACCAAGCCACTCTATCGCTCCCCTCCTCAGCAGGATGGAGGGGAAGAAAATAAGATGGAAAAAAACTTGTGGGTCAAGATAAAGGCAGTTTTAAAAAAGCAAAAGCCGCATGGGGAAACAAAGGAAAACAAAAGTTTTATTCTCTACTTCCCATCAGCAGGTATTGTCCAACCACTTCCTGGTAAGCAGTGGTTGCTCTGGAAGACAAATGTCATAACGACGAATCCTCCCCTTCTCTTAGTGTTTATTTCTGAGTAGATGTCATATGGTATGGAATATCCCATTGGTCACTTTGGGTCAGCTTTCCTGGCTATGTTCCCTCCCAAGATCTTACCCACGCCCAGCCTACTGGCCTTTGGTGGTGGTGGTGAAGGTTGGAGAGGCAGCCTTGATGCTGTGGGAGCATTTCTCAGCAGTAGTCAAAACGCTGGTGTGTTATCACCACCTTTCTAGCTACCAATACAAGCACAGCACTGTGAGGGCTGCTATGGGGAAAATTAACTTCATCTCAACCAGACCCAATACACATGTACACTAAATGCAATTTCCCTTAAGGTGCAAAATCTGGTCTGGATATATTCCTAAAAGTGAGATATCAGAAGCATGTTTCACATATTATGTTATTATAACTGATTAATACTCATGTGCTTCAATAGGCTTTTGGACACTTGGAAGATGCTTCAAAACTTGAGGAGAAGAAAGTAGTTGGCTACAAATGTAAATTTTGTGTGGAAGTTCATCCAACGCTTCGAGCCATCTGTAATCATCTCCGTAAACATGTTCAGTATGGAAATGTTTCTTCTGTGTCAGCTACAGTAAAGGTGAGAATTCTGTGAACTGACAACATTTTTTGTTTGCTATTAAGGTCTAACTGAAAGCCTGTAGAGGGGTCCCAAGGAGTCAAATGGGTTTTGGATTGGGTATTCTGAACAGTTAAGCATGACATTCTAATCTAATTCTTCAGGTTTCTGCAGCACATTTTGTTTACTTTAAGATGTTTTACCTTTCTTCTGTTCTTCGTCTGGGGCACAAAAACTATTTAATTCTAATTTGTTATTTGCCATGTAGGAATTGATATCATGGATGACTGAAAGGCTTGATTTATGAGCAGGAGCTTCTCCCTCAGCTGTTCTGGACTACTTTTCTGCTTTCTTAGACCCCTAATGTATGGAGTGGGTTGTTTTTTTTCCTCCAACCCATATGCAAAAGTGAAATTATAGTGCTGCAAACACATATTCAAATAGCCAGCTGAGCCAGAGGTCCAATTCAAGTGGTTAATTGTAAATGTGCTGCTCTTTCCTCCCTATGCAAGTGGAGACCACCTATAATGTCTCTGAGGATAGGCTGTGCTCCACAGACAGCTTTACAGGCTATCAGCAGGGGGAGTTCAGGTGCAGTAAGGTTGCAAAACTGGTTATGCAGTTTTCCTCCTTTTCTTGCTGCAATGAGTACTCAGCAAAATATTCTGAAGTCCTCAGAATGTTAACTAAAGCATGCATATTTCATGACATCAACTGTGTGCTGTGTAAAGTATCTGAGTACTTCACAGTCTAAATTATTCTACCTAAGAGCTTTCATTCTCCTTCCACTGAACTTTCTTTAGCTTATCCAATACTACTGACAGAATAGGATGCTTATCTTCTATCAGTGTCCTTACACTAGTATAAACTACCCAGCAACAACTAAAACCATCAGTGTCCTATCAACATTGCTCTCACATCATAGCCAAAACACAGCACTGCACTAGCTAGGAAGAAATATTAACTCTATCCCAGCTGAAATCAGGACAGGGTTCAATACCATCTTTTGAGCAAGTAGATACTAAACAGCAGGGAACAAAAACTAAAATCCAAGACCCTAAAACCATCATATAAATAGACTTTTCATTTTCTTATTTGTGTTATGCAATTTCAGTCTATGAACAGTTTTAATGTTGCTGCAGAATGCATGCTATGCTAGTTAACACTTAGGAAATGGACCAAGAGATGGTTTTTTTGTTTTTTTAATGTATATACATATATATATAATTAAAGACTAGGCTCTCTTTATACAAAAAGTCATTATTGTAGTATGGTAGGGATACCCTTAGAAACTGAATGCATTGGGATATATAGGAGAGATTGAGGGGCAGAAGGGAGAGAGAATTGATGGCTTTGGGGGGGTATGTGTTTTTTAGCAGGAAGCTGAAGATTCTTCAAGCACAACTTTGGAGGGGTTTGAGGGAGCCAAAGACCCTGGCACTGTGGAATTTACAGAAGCTGAATCTGGAGCATCCTTGGAAGATGAAACCAGGCCTGGGGGCTACCACTGCAGCCAGTGTGACCGGGTTTTGATGTCTATGCAGGGTCTGCGATCTCATGAGAGGAGTCACTTGGCTCTGGCCATGTTTACCCGGGAAGACAAGTACAGCTGCCAGTATTGCTCCTTTGTCTCTGCTTTCAGGCACAAGTAAGTTACGGTTTGTTTTCAACGGCACAGACTACTAGCATGACTTTTTTATGTTGGTTGACATTGAAGGAGAGTGCATTCAATTTGATTTCAAGCCACGTTTTTATCTTTCTCAGCATTTAGGTATTTTCTATGCCCCCAAACATTTTGCCATTGCTGACTGTAAAAAGTCCCATTTTTATATCTTCTTGAATACAAATTCTCTTTTTGTTGTGTGTAGGGGAAATGCACACCAATCAAAAAGATGCTCACCACTTATGCAGTCTTGTTAAATGCATGAAATTAAAAAAGCCATAAAGAGGAAAAAGTATTTTTCACTAGCCTTCCATGTAACTACCTTATTTTTAAATAGTACTGTGACTTTGTTTCTAGTGTTGAACAGCTATCACAAGCCAATCTTAAAGTTAAGAGTTTTTTTCTTTTCGTATTTGTGTTATGAAATTTCAGTCTATGAACATAATCTTCAAATCAGTGTGGTATTCTTGAAATGGGTTGAGGAAATCACCCCTTATCTGATGTGACCCATGAAAAATGCATGGTCATAATAAATAATCAAATTCCTCATGACATTTCTTTGCCTACAACTAGGAAGCTTTAGAATTCTTTTATCATATTTATTCATGGCTTGCCACAAAGAAATAAGGTTTACTGTTGTGGGTTTTTTTACTGGCATCCTAGACTGACAAACATATGTACATTTTTTCTGTAGCTTCTGGGGGAAGAACTGTCATGTCCCCCCATCCTGTGTCTGTCCCTCTTCACTCCAGAGAGATCCAGGTGGTTGTTTAACATAGGCATTGTTAGCATTGTCAGTGACACCCTTAAATTGGGTGAAGTTGTTACTGTTCTGCAATTAAAAGTAGGTGGGAAAGAAAGCATGATATAAGAAATATTTATAAACCCTGGTGTTAGAAAAGCAGCATTTCTGTCAGTATCACAGCATGGTTCCTATGTGGATAAGCAGCAGGGGATAATAGTCCAAGGGTTGGGCAGGCCTTAGCAGTCTGTCATTAACATCCTGGATCTGAGCTGGCAAGCAGCAAACCTCCCTGTACAGCAGATTAGGTTGGCATCTCCCCTGCAGAAGGGAGTCTCCCACTACTATCACTCACCACTTCCCCCTGGTGCTGTCACATTGTTCAGGTACAGCCAGCTCTGATGCTTCATTGGACAGAGCTCCCAGCCCCTCATCTGCAATCAGATGCAGAACTATAGAACCTATTCTGTAGTTGCAGATCTGCTGGTGAAGCAGGTGCCTTCCTCCCAATGCCAGATATCATAAGCTTCCAGCCTTTGCCATCTTGGTAGTCTCCATTTCCCAATCTGATAAACAGACACTGGCTGCCCTTTCTTCAGTACAATTGGGAGTTTGGACTCTTGTCTCTGCAGGATCTCTGAGAAGATCCTGTTAATTTTTTTCTCATCTCTGATGCTGTGCAGTTGTCTGATCTCCTGCAGCTTCTTTAACCTGATAACACACACGCCTCCTGTAGGCAAGGAGACAGTTTTCCTCTGCCCCATCCTCAGTGAGAAGCCTTAGACATTCCCTGTAGCCCCAGACATAGAATAAATTAGAATAGAACAGAACAGAACAGTTGGAAGGGACCTGCAGTGATCATCTAATCCAACTGCCTGACCAATTCAGGGCTGACCAAAAGTTAAACCATATTATTAAGGGCATTGTCCATATGTCTTTTAAACACTGACAGGCATGGGGCATCTACCATCTCTCTAGGAAGGGTGTTCCAGTGTTTGACCAGCCTCTCAATAAAGAAATGCTTCCTATTGTCAAGTCTGAACCTCCCCTGGTGCAGCTTTGAACCATTCCCACACATCCTGTCACTGGATCCCAGGGAGAAGAGATCAGCACCTCCCCCTCCACTTCCCCTCCTCAGGAAGCTGCAGAGAACAATGAGGTCACCCCTCAGCTTCCTTTTCTCCAAACTAGACAAACCAAGAGTCCTCAGCTGCTCTTCATAGGACATGCCTTCCAGCCCTGTCACCAACTTTGTTGCCCTCCTCTGGATGCATTCAAGTGCCTTAACATCCTTCTTAAATTGTGGGGTCCAGAACTGCACGCAGTGCTCAAGGTGAGGCTGCAGCAATGCTGAAAACAGTGGGATAATCCCTTCTCTTAACCAGCTGGTAAAGCTGTGTTTGATGCACCCCAGAATGCAGTTTGGCCTCTTGGCTGCCAGGGCACACTGCTGACTCAGACTGCTGCCAACCAGCACCCCCAGATCCCTTTCTGCAGGGCTGTTCTCCAGCCACTCCTCTCCCAATTCTATACTTGTGCCCGGCATTACTCCATCCCAGGTGCAGGATTCAGCATTTTGACTTGTCAAATTTCATCCCATTAATCATGGCCTAATGCCCCAGTCTATCTAGATCCCTCTGCAAAGCCTTCTGTCCCTCAAGAGAGTCAACAGCACCTCCCAACTTGGTATCATCAGCAAACTTGCTAATGGTGCATTCAACTCCTGCATCCAGATTGTTGATAAATATATTGAACAGGACTGGCCCTAGAATTTAACCCTGAGGAACACTGCTGGTGACTGGTTGCCAGCCAGGTGTAGCCCCATTCACTACAGCACTTTGAGCCCTGCCCTTCAGCCAGTTCTTCACCTAGTGCACCTGCTTATCCCACAGTTGGACAACTTGTCCAGAAGGATGCTGTGAGGGACAGTATCAAAAGCCTTACTAAAATCCAGAAAAACTACATCCACTGCCTTCCCTTCATCCACTAGGTGGGTGACCTTATCATGGAAGGATAGCAAATTAGTTATACAGGACTTTCTCTTTGTGAACCCATGTTGATTGTGCCTGATGATTGCATTGTCCTTTAAATGCCTTTCAGTAGTACCCAGCATAATCTTCTCCACAATTTTTCAAGGAACTGAGATTAGATTAACAGGTCCATAGTTTCCTGGGTCTTCCTGCACACCCTTCTTGTAGATTGGAATAACATTGGCTAGCATTCTGTGTGATAAAATTGGTGATAAATATCTTTCTTACTCAGATCAGATTCTGCCTTGTTCTATAAGCAGACCTGTTGGATATAAAGAACCAGCATGAGAAGGATAGCTGAGCCTGGCCTGCTCTTATTTAAAATTTATTTTTGTTACTTGTTTTTTGGCTTGCATCTGAAGGAATAGCTAAAATGATTTACTATTTTGTTTCCTTTTTTTTTTTCTGTCTTTTGGTCAGTCTGGATCGCCATATGCAGACTCATCATGGGCACCATAAGCCATTCCGTTGCAAGCTCTGTCCATTCAAGTCCTCTTACAATAGCCGCTTGAAAACCCATATACTCAAAGCTCATGCTGGTAAGTCAACCCTTCCTTGCTTGTGCTGTCCCTTGTCCTCTCTCAATCTCTTTTTCTTGCTGTCAGGCACATGTACTTTCTCTTGTGTGCTCTCTCTTGCTCAATCTCACACACAGTCATGCTTGTTCTCTCTCTCTGTCCCTTGTGGGCAGTTACACGTGCTCTCCGCACTCTCTTGCATGATCACAAGCTCTTGTGTGGTTGGGTGCTCTCCCTCTCTCACGTGTGGTCACATGCCCCCTCTCATTTTTGTGTGTCCCCTCTCAATCAACCTTGTGCATGGTTGCACTTGTTCTCCTGTTTTTCCTCTCTCCCTCACATGCAGTCATGCTCGCTCTCCCTCTTTATCTAGATGGTCATCTCCCTCTCTCATGTGTGGTTATGTCTGGTCTCTGTCATGTGTTATCCTTCTCTCTTGCTCACTCTCATGATTGTGCTTGCTCTCCCTCTTCATGTGCGGCTGTGCTCTCATGAGCTGCTTCTTGCTTGCTTCCTCTCATTCTGAGTCACGTGCTCCCTGTTGCTGAAACTTGTGTGTGGTGTGCTCACTCTCCCTCTCTATGTTGTGCATTGCTGTTCCTCTCTTGGGTGTGATGGCACATGCTCTCCCTCACTCGGTCACAAATTCTTTATAAAAGTCTGTGGCGCTCTCTCTCTCAGACCATTGCATGCTCTCCCTCACCCAACAGTGATGTTTGCTTTCCCTCTCTGGGTCACGTTCTCTCTGTATCTCATGTGTGGCTGTGTATGCTCCCTTCCCCTCTCTCTGTCACAGACTTGTTCTCCCTCTCTATTGCTCCCTTCTGTGCTCTTTTGTGCTTGGTCACCTGGCTCTACATTTCTCTCCAAGTCTGGCTAGGTTTCTCTTTCTTGTGGTTTCTCCCTCTCACGTGCTCCCTCTAGCGGTCACGTGTTTGCTGTTGCTAGCTTTCCCTTCCTCTCTTGGTGAAGGTCTCGTGCTCTCTTTCTCGGTCATGCACTCTGTTTCTTGCAGCACATGCTCTCTATCAGTCACATCTTCTTCCTCTCTCTGTCTCTGTCGTGGTCATGCACTCTTTCTGTCTTTGGAACACAGTGTCTCAGTCTGTGTTGGTCTTTCTTCCTGTTGCTCTAGTCTGGAACTCTGTTGTGTGCAGTGGCTCATTTTGTCTTGTGTCATGCTTTCTTGTTTTTGCTCTCATGCTTGCCCACTCTGAGTCACATACACTCTTGCTCATTCTTTGGGTTGTGCACTCTTGCATGCACACACTCTTCTTCTAGTTGCATCTTTGCTTCCCTCCACCCTGGGGCATGTGTGTGCTCTCTCTCCCTGGGTCATGCACACATGCATGCTCTCTCCCTGCATTGCATGCTTCTGTCTCGCTGCACTTTGTTCTCCCTGGGCTGCACACTTGTGCTCTCTCTCTGGGTCTTGCATGCTCCCTCTGGGCTGTACTCTCTTGGTAATTCATGTACTCTCTGGACTGTACATTTGCTCTGTGGGCTGCATGTTCTCACACACCCTCTCTGGGTCTTGTGCTCTCTCTGCCTTGTGTGATCCTCTCAGTCTGTGTTGGACATGCTCTCTCTGGGGTGTACGCTCTCTGTGTCTCTTGGTACACTCTTGGTTGTGCACTCCGCATTGTGCACTCCTTGGGCCCTGCTACATTTGGGCACCCACTCTGTCTCCTGGGGTTGTGTGTGTATTCTTGCATGATCTCTCGGGGTTATGTACTTGATCTGTGGGCCATGTGAGTTTTCTCTGGAATGGGCACATGCACTTGCTTTTGGTTGTGCATGTGCATTCTCACTCTGGGTCACATGTGCTCTCTCCCCTGATCACACACACATGCTCTTGCACGTTCTCGGTTTAGGCTGTGATCTCTCTCTTGCTCTGGGTTGTGCGTGCTCATGCTTGCTATCTCAGTGGCAGGCACCTGCTTGGTCTATCTGGATCATGTGTGTGCTCATTTTGTCATGCATGCTTTTCTCAGTGTCACACTCTGGGGTGTGCGTCCTCTTTCACTCTCTGGGGCATGCATTCTTGTCTTTCTCTAGGTCACATAGAATCATAGAATAGTTTGGGTTGGAAGAGACTTTTAAAGGTCACCTAGTCCAAACCCCCTGCAATGAGCAAGGACATCTTCAACTAGATCAGGTTGCTCAGAGCCCTGTCCAACCTTGAATGTTTTCAGCGATTTCCATCCACAACTTCTCTGGGCAACCTGTTTCAGTGTCTCACCACCCTCACAGTAAAGAATTTCTTCCTAATATCTAATCTAAATCTACTGTCTTTCAGTTTAAAACCCTTGCACCTTGTCCTGTCGCTACAGGCCTTGGTAACAAGTCTGTCCCCATCTTTCTTATAAACCCCTTTTAAATATTGAAAGACCACAATAAGGTCTACCTAGACCCTTCTCCAGGCTAAACCACCTCAACTCTCTCAGCCTTTCTTCATAGGAGAGATGTTCCATCCCTCTGATCATTTTCACAGCCTTCCTCTGGACCCATTCTAACTGGTCCATGTCTTTCTTGTACTGTGGGCCTCAGAGCTGGATGCAGTACTCCAGGTGGGGTTTCACAAGAGCAGAGTAGAGGGGGAGAATCACCTCTCTCGACCTGCTAGCCACACTTGGCTTTCTGGTCTGCAAGCGCAAGTCACTGATGAAGATATTACAGACCCCTGAGGGACACCACTCATCACTGATCTCCATCTGGACATTGAGCTGTTGACCACTAACCTCTGGATGCAACCATGCAGCCAACCAATTCCTCACCCACTGTGAGTCCATTCATTAAATCCATATCTCTCCAATTTAGAGAGAAGGATATTGTGGGGGATCGTGTCAAAGGCCTTACAGAAGTCCAGATAGATGACATCCATAGCTCTTCTCTTGTCCACTGATGTTTTCACTCCATCATAGAAGGCCACTAGGTTGGTCAGGCAATACTTGGCCTTGGTGAAGCCATGTTGGCTGTCTTGAATCCCCTACCTACCCTCCATGTGCCTTAACATAGGTTCTAGGACAATCTGTTCCATGGTATTCTCAGGCACAGAGGTGAGGCTGACAGGTCGGTAGTTCCCAGGATCCTCCTTTCTACCCTTTTTAAAAATGGGTGCAATCTTTCCCTTTTTCCAGAAACCAGGGACTTCACCTGACTGCCACGACTTTTTTAATATCATGGAGAGTGGATTGGCAACTACATCAGCCAGTTCCCTCAGGACTCTGGGATGCATCTCATTGGGTCCCATGGACTTTTGTATGTTCAGGTTCCTCAGTTAGTCTCAAACCGAATCTTCTCTTATAGTTGGAGGGACTTTGCTCCCCTGGGACCTGCCTTGAGGTCCATCCACTTGATAGGTGTGGGAAGAGAGGTTGCCAGTGAAGATGGAGGCAAAAATGTTGTTGAGTACTTTAGCCTTCTCCTCATCCATTGTTACCAGTTTGCTAGTTGTGTTCATCAGGGCGCTATGCTTTCTTTGACCTTCCTTTTCTGGCTGACATACCTATAGAAGCCCTTCTTATTATTCTTTGCATCCCTTGCCCAGTTCAGCTCCATCCATGCCTTGGCCCCATCCCTACACATCTGGGCAGCATCCCTATACTCTTCCCAGGATACCTGTCCCTGCTTCCACTGCCTGTGCATTTCCTTCTTGCCCTTTAGTTTGACCAGGAGGTCTAGACTCACCCATGCTAGTCTCTTGCCTTCCTTTCCTGATTTCTTATACCTGGGGACTGAGAGCTCTTGCACTCTATGGAAAGCATCCTTAAAGATCTGCCAGCTCTGTTCTGCTCCCTTGTCCCTGAGGGCAGTTTCCCAGGGGGTCCTATTGACTAACTTCTTGAACAGCCGGAAGTTTACTTTCCTAAAATTAAGTGCCCTGACTTTTAGCCTGTCCCATATCCCTCAGGACTGCAAACTCCACCAGTGCATGATCACTGCAGCCCAGGCTGCCTCCAATCTTGACATCACTTGCATTGGTGACCATCAGGTCCAGTAACGTATCCCCTCTGGTAGGGCTGTCTATTACCTGGCTTAAGAAGTTATCCTCAATGTGCTCCATGAGTCTCCTGGATTGCCTACAGCTTACCATGCTGCTTTTCCATCAGATGTTGGGGTGGTTGAAGTCCCCCAGCAGGACAAGAGCCTGCGAGCATGATGCCTCCTCTAGCTGGAGTAAGAAGGCTTTGTCAATAGGCTGCCCTTAATTGAGCAGCCTGTAGTAAACACCGACCAAAGGTTCCCTTTGTTGCCTCGATCTCTAATTCTTACCCATAAGTTTTCAACCTGCTTGTAGCTATTCTTCAGAGAGCTCTTCACAGTCTATCCATTTCTTGATGTAGAGGGCAACTCCTCCATCCCTCCTTCCTCGCCTGTCCCTTCTGAACAGCCTGTAGCCATTGATAGCCACACTCCAGTCATGGGATTCGTCCCACCAGGTTTCAGTAATGGCAACTAGATCATAGCTTTCTAACAGCACAGTGGTTTCCAACTCCTCCTGTTTGTTGCCCATGCTGTGTGCATTGGTATAGAGCAGGGGTCCTCAAACTTTTTAAGCAGGGGGCCAGCGCGCGGATGAAGTGGCAGGAGGTCATCTGCGGCTGCTTGGTTTCCCCCCCCCAACCCCCAGCGGGAGGAGGGGGGGGGGAGGGGGGGTGTCTGTAAATACCGGGGGCCGGATTGAGGACCCTGGGGGGCCGTATCCGGCCCGCGGGCCGTAGTTTGAGGACCCCTGCCCTAGCTTATCTCTGTAAGACTTCAAGTGTGCTGCAGTGTACTCAGCACATCTCAGAGCAACAGGCTGAGGGCCTTTGCTAGCACCCCATCCCTCTAAACTTGGCATGTTGTCCAACAGCTTGTCATGGGCAAGCCTGATATTATAATTATATATTATTATGCTTGAGCTCTCCCTCAAGAGAGTGCACTCTTGCTCTCTGGGTCAAATGCTCTCTCTGAGTCATAAGCTTTGGGTTGCATGCAGTCACTCTTGCTCTCTGGGTCACATTCACATTCTTTGGGACCTGTGCAATCTCTTGCTTTTTGGGTCATGTACGTGCTTTCTCTCTCTCTCTGGGTCACACACATTACTCACTCTGTCCTCTGGGTTATGCTCTCTTTCTCTGGGTTATGGTTCTATTTGCATCTTTGGTTTAAGTGTGCTTTCTGTCTCTGCCTCCCTCTTCCATCTCTGAGTTATGCTCTCTCTGTGTCATGCACTCTCCCTATAGGCCAGTGTCTCTGCCCCCCTTTTTCTCTCTCAGGGCAACATATTCTCTCTGATTTTCTCTTTCTGGGTCACACCCACACACACCCTGTGCACACCCTGAGCACCCTCTTTCTGGGTTTCTTTCCCTCTGGTTTTCTTTTCTGGGTCGTGTTTGTTCATTCCCTCTGAATTGAGAGTTGCTGACTATTGGTTGCTGCCACCTCCTTTGGGCTGTCTTCTCTCTCTCTTTCTCTGGGCCAACCTCTCTTGCTTTATCTGGGCTAGCCTCTCTCTTTCTCTCTTGTTGGGTCACTCACCCCACACCCATGCTGCTGCCACCCCCCCCCCCCCCCCCCCCCCCCCCCCCCTTGCTCTCTTTCTCTCTGTCTTTGGACAAACTATCTGTTTCTCTGTGTCTCTACCTCCCGCTGGGTTACATGTGCTCTGTCTCATGCCTTCCCTCTCTCTGGGCTCACACCCCCTCTCATGCCCTCTCTCTCTCTGGGTCATGTGTGTCACACCCCACCCCCACCCCCTTTCTCCTTGGGTCAACCTTTATCTGTATTTCCCTCTTGGTTGCCCCCCCCCCCCCCCATCTCTCTCTGGGTTGACACCTATTGCGCCTACTCTCTCCCTCTGGGTTGCCAGCTCTCTCCCACTTTGGTCCCCAACCCCCTTTTTGGCTCATCTTTTACACACCCACCCCACCCACTGCCAATCTGTCCATCTCTGTCACATTCTTGGCCAGTATCTTTCCTTCTCTCCCTCTCTGTGGGTTGCCCTGTCTCTATGGTTTGCTGCCCCTCCCCTTCCTCTTGCTCACTCTCTCTGGGCCACTCTGTCCTCTCTTTTCTCTGGGTTGATATCTCACACACAGTTTGGATGTCTCTCTCTATTTTGACACCCCTCTGGGGTGTACCATGCTGTCTCTCTGGATTGCCTTCTCTCACACCCGCTCTCTTCCCCCCCCTCCAGACCTCATCCTCTCTTACTCACCCCCTCTCCCCTTCTCTCTCCATCTCTCTTTCTGCCTCTTTGCCACCTGTGTTCTCCCTTTCTCTGCCTCTTTCTGGGTCACACTCTCTCTGTGGGTTACCCTGTCTCTTTGCACTCTCTCTTTGCATTGCTGCCACCTCATTTGGGCTGCCTTCTCACTCTTTCTCTCTGGGTCAACCTCTCTCATGTTCTCTGGGTTCACCTATCACACCCACTCTCTCAGTGAGTTATGCTCAGTATTTCTCTCTCTGGACCACACTCTCTGGGTCAGGTGTTCTCTCTTTTTCTCTGTGGATTGTGCTCTCTCTGTCTTTGGGTTGCCCTCTTGATTGCTCCCTATGGGTCACCCACCCTCTCAGTGGGTAATCCTCTCCCTCCCTCCCTCCCTCCCTCCCTCAGTCTGCCCCCCCCCCCCCCCCCCCCCTTTCTCTTTAGTTTGACCTCTATCCGTCTTTCTCTCTTGGTTGCCTGCCTTTCTCTATATCTCTGGGTTGCCCTCTCCCTCTTTCTGGGCTGCTCTCTTTCATTCTGGATCATCCTCCCTGTCCTCCCCTTTCTCTTTGGGTTAATCTGTCTCTTTTTTTCTCCTCAGGTCAAACCTTTATCTGTATTTACCTCTTGTATTTTCCCCCCAAACTTCTCCCTCCCCCCTCCCTCTGGGTATCTCTCTCTTTCTCAGTTGACGTCTATCATGGCCACTCTCCCTCCCTCTGGGTTGCCACCTCTCCCTCCCTTTGGTTCCCCACCCCCTTTTTGGCTTGTCTTCTCTCTCCCCCCATCCTTCATGCCCCCCACCCCCCCTGCTTAGCTGACCTCTCTCTCACTTTCTCTCTCTTTCTCTCCCTCTGTGTGGGTTACCCTCTCTCTGTGGGTTGCTGTACCTCTCTTTTGGGTCATCGTTCTTTGAGTCATCCTCTTGCTCTTTCTGGGTTGACTTCTCTGGCATGCTCTTTGTGTCCCTCTCTCTCTCGTATAAACTCTTTCTCTGGGTCTCATTCTGGGTCCACCCACCCCTCTCTCCCTCTCTCTCTCTGCTCTCTCTCTGGGTTGACCTCTGCCTGTCTTTCTCTTTTGGTTGCCTCTTCCCCCCCCCCCCCCCCCCCGACATCTGTCTCTCTCCCTTCCCCTCCCTCTTCTGTCTTCCTTGCTCTCTCTCTGGGCCACCACACCACCACCTCTGCATCATGCACACCCTCCCTCCCTTTTGTCCACATTCACCCCTCTGTCTCTCTCATATGTATTCTTGTCTGACCTCTCCCTCTCTCTCTGGCCTGCAAGCTCTCTCTTCCTCTGGACACCACCCCACCCCCCACCGCGGTTTGCTCGCTCTTTTTCTGGGTTGAGCTGCGCTTCTCTCTCTTTCTGGGTCATGCAAACTCATTCTCTGTTTGAGTTGCCCCCTATGTATGAGTGGTCACTTGCTCTGGGCAGTGGTCTTTTCCCCCTCTTTTGCTCTGGATCACTTTTTCTCTCTGGGCTATGCTTGCTCTCTTGCTGGGCCATCCTCACCATCTCTCTCTCTGGGTCAAGCTCTCTTTCTCCTCTTTCTGAGTACTGTGCATTCTCCCTCCAATTCTCTCTCTCTCTCTCTGGGTCACACTCTCTCTCAGTTACACTAGTGCACTCTGAGTCACACACACGCTCTCCTCCCCTCACATGTTCTTTATGGTCCATTCTCTCTCTCTCTGTCACACACATTCTCTGGGTCATGCACCCCCCCCCCCCTCCTCTGTGTCATGCTGTCTCCCCCCCTCTAGGTCATGCTCTCTCCCCCCTCCCCCCATGTTCTCTCTGTCTCTGTGGGCGATGCTCTTGGTCACATTCTCTGTCATCACTTTCTTGGTCTTTCTGGGTCAGACACTGTCTCTTTCTCTTGGTTGCACTTGCTCTCTCTGGGTCTCTGTCTCTGTATCACACTCACTTCATATCTTTCTTTGGGTTGCACTCTATCTGGTTCACACTGCCTCTCTCTCTGAGCCACATTCATGTTCTCTCTGGGTCACGCTTGCTCTCTGTCTCTCTTGACCACACCCACTTTCTCTGTCTGTGTCGTGCTTTCTCTCTCAGGGTCATGCACTCTCTCTTTGGGTTACAGGCTTTCTCTGCCTCTTTGGATCACATGCTCTTTCTGTCTCCTTCTCTGGGTGTCTTTTTCTCTGGCTTGTTCATGCTCTGTTTCTCTGGATCACATGTGGTCTTTCTGGGTTGGTCACATGCTCTTTCATGGTTTCTTTGCCATGCATGCTCTTTTAGAGTATGTGCTCTCTATCTGTGTCACACTTATACTTCTCTGAGTTCAGAACAGTCTCCCTCTTTGTAGTGCGCTCTCTTTCTCTGGGACTCTTTTTCCTGTTTTGTTTCCAGTAAGTTCTTTAGCAATATATCCTATTGAATAATAGCCTTGTGGATTTTTTTCACCAGTCTTCCAGTAATATAGTATTTCTATGACTTTCATTTGTTAAAGGTGTTTTTCCTCACTCTCTCTCGTAGATATTTTGTTATTTATTCTTAGAGATGTGCATAATGCCCATACATTTTTTTTGAAGTGCCTTGGTGGTTGTAAAATTCCACGTGCCTCCTCATGTCCATTATCTTTTGGGGAGTGGTCAAACTCCATTTATTATAAAATGCATTCTTACATAATAGCTAGAACTGTTAAGGGATGTTACGATCAGCTGCCTCCTCCAGCAGTTCCAGCCCAGGACTTCCTTCTGCCTGGCCACTGGGACCAGTGGCTAGTCCAGGTTGAAATTTGCTAGTGAATACACACCCACCTGGTGCACGCTCAGTTTGAGGAAGCCTGGCACCAGGCACATGGGCTGTGATCCATGGTCCTGCTCCAGCCACTGGCACAGAGCCTCTCACTCTCCTCACTCATACCAGTCCCTCCCAGTAGCTGGTTGTCAAGACACACACCATTCCCACCCCAGTGGCTGGAGGTTAAAGATCCCCACTTGTGCCAGTATAGTCCAGGGGCACCTACACTCCCAGTCTGACTCCAGTAGCTGGCACCAGATTCCATTCACACAGGTCTCACCGGTAGCTGGCACTTAGTCCTTGCAGCACACATGCGCACAGGACAGAGTGAGATTATGCAGAGATATTTAAGAAAAGATTTAATAAGAAGATGTAAGAAGAAAGGACAGACTGTGGTGATCAGGTGCAGGGCTCAGTCAGGCAAGCGTACCAACTGGCCCTGTTTTACATGCAACTGGTCCCTTTTATACTCCTTTCTGTCTACCACTCTTTTTGTTCCTCCCTGCTTCCCCTTTCCCTTGCATGTCACCTCATGAGTTTGTATAGTTCTATAGATTCCTGCACCCCTCCCAGTCCAGTATCCAGGATATCCCCCTGGGTTTGCAATCTTATCAGTTGCAAAGTCCAGGTTGATCTTCCTGGAAGTGGAGCCTGTGGTTTCTTGGCAGCCCATCAGTAAGTGTGACTAGTGAGGTTTGTTTCTTGTCATTGTCTCCATGTTTTTTTCTGTCAGGTTTGTTTCTGTATATTTTTGTTTCTGGTTTCCCCCTTTTTCCCTTGGTTTCCCAACTGACAAGATAACCTTGCTGGAATAAACATTCTCACACTCATAGTGTGACTAACCAGGTTTGGTTCTCATCACAGACTCCCTTATCATTTTTCAGCCAGGTTTGTGTCTATGGATGTTCTTGTTTATGTCTTCCTCCTTTTCTTATTATCCTTTTTTGTGTTTAAAAAGGTCCTTGACCAGATACCCTTAAAGGAACAGTAACTTTCCTTCCACATACCTTTACAAAGCCATTTGGTTCTTGTAAGCATCTAGCATTTGTTCTCATTCAGTATGTACTGCTTCCTTTGGCATAGAACAGAACTGTGTGTAGTATCTCTGAATGTGCTGTAATTTGTTTTCACTTTGAATCAGACTGTAACCTAGAGTTTTTGCCCAGAGTCTAAATCATCTGGGACACGATGCTTTGGATACATTTCAGGTGTTGAGACAGTCCCATAGAAAAATTGTGAAAATACACTTATTTATATATTTCAAAATAATAATTATGAGATTCAAAACTAACAGTAGAAAATTTCCTAACTTTTCTGTGGAATCACACTAATGAAAACTATAGTTTTGCCTCTGAAACCAAACACATTTTCACATGGTACTGTCCACCTGAACTGTTATTGATAAATAGGGAATACAGTTACTAGCTGTCTTCTAATTTCTTAATTTGTAGTAGTCTTCAATTTTATTTAATTTCTTATTGTGATTTTATGTTAAAAGTCAACTGATGCCTGCCAGGAATCGTTTATATTTAGCAAATATTAGGGGTTTATATCTTTTTGTCTTTAGTTCATCCTTTCACGTTAATCAGTCCATCATGCATGCTTTATGAAAACTGTTTTCTTTATCTTTGTAAACCAACAATACCTCTGTGGCAATAATATTCAGGTGCAGAATGTAATTTGAAAAGAAACCATGTGTGGCATTTTGTTTCAACATTTCAGACTGATCTTTTTCAGGTACACCAATGTGTATTTCTAAGAGTCTATGGTTTGTCTCTGTGATTAGCATAGTTTTGTGGGGGGTGTGTGTGTGGTATTTTCATATAGAACGAGTGCTAATCTCTTTATGTGCTTGTATGACTGGCTGTAATACTTCTTTTTCTCTTGTTCTTTTTTTTGTTCACTTATTTCTGATGTTTGAAACCATTCTGTTCTAGAACTTTGTTTGTTAAATTTGTTGAGAAATGGAAAACATTTTTCTGTCTCTTTCATAACCAGAGCTCTTATCCTTCCATTAATGTTCATGAATATTTCACTCTTGTATTAATTTTGTCATTTTATGTACAACTTGCATGTAGTCAGTGTGGCCCTTTTACCCGGAAGCAACACTTCCAGAACAATTACTTGCCACACATATAACATCACATCACTTAGGTTGGACATTTCACTTTTTCTTTCAGGTGCCTCCATACTTAACACAGAACGAATCTTGTCTTGGGAATTTATTTCCTATTGTATTCTGTCTTTATGGCTTGGAATGTATTTGGAACCAAATTCTCTACTGTTCATTATTTCTCTTCTTTCACTTCTTTTAATATTTTTCCATAGTATACTTTCCCATAGCCCTATAAATATGTACTGCTTTTGGTATTGCCATGTCCACTTCTTGTAGTAAACCAACTTTGACTTGGTTACTACTTCTATGGAGCTCATTCCTGCCTGGAGGCAAGTTTCATATAAAGAAAATGGGATCCTCCTCAAATTAAGTGCAGGAGGAGGCAGTGGGTGATTTGTTTGTTTGTGTTTTTTTTAAATTTTGGGTGTTTTTTTTTTCAAGAAGCTTAGTTAACATTTCATAGTCTTTTTCTAGTTTCTTTAGTAATGATTCTGGATGTGTTGCATGGAAAAACACAGAGGACTTCACCCTTGCTTTCCTCCCAAAGAAATTTGGAAATGCTCTAGTCAAGTAGCTCTTTTTGAATCCAAGATTCTATTTTCTTATACTGTACAACACAGACATGCTAAGAGTCTGGTCTTTGTTTTCTTGCATCAGCCATTTAACAAGGTTCTAGAGTTGTCAGAAAACAAAACTTTGGTCCCAAAGTGGGTGTCTGTACCTGCAGAGTCCAGACTGTTTCAACAGGGAGATGTATATAGTTTTTTCTCTTTGGAATAAGTCTCACACTGAAGGAAACCATAGGAATTTTCCTGCTGAGTTCAGCAGGAAAAGAATGAGGATCCCATTTTGTTTCTTTTGTGAGCTGATGACTTGCCTGTATTTCACTCACCCAGGTGAACATGCCTACAAATGTTCTTCCTGCACATTTTCCACCATGACAATCAGCCAGCTGAAAGATCATTCCTTGAGAGTGCATGGGAAAGCACTGACACTACCAAGACCCCGTGTTGTCAGCCTCTCACCTTCACTTGGCTACCATACCTCCAAGAAACACATCTCTGCTGAAGCGGTGGAGGACACTAATGGTAAGAGGTGCCTTAGAGCAAAAATTTGTCTAAAATATTACTTAATATATTTATTTAAAAAAAAATTAAGGCAGCAATTAAGAAAAATCCAAAGTTCCATGAAAAACAAGCATAAAGGTGGTGTTCTAGTACTTGACCTGCAGTTGAATCTCACCAGTTTATTCGTTACTAACTTATACTGCCAACGGTTGGCCTTCGAAATAAGTCAAGCTAACTTTATTTTTCAGCAAAGATTTACAACATGGGAAAATTTCAGTGGCAGAGATCCCATTAAGTCAGTGGGAAAGAGACCATCTAATTTCATTTGCATTTCTAAAAACACCCCTTTATCTTGTTAGCAGAGCAGTTTAGTGAAGCCACTGAGTGTTGCAGGAGGACAGGGAATGGGGACTGCCATCAGTTCATAATGCTTTGTCTCTGGTGCTCCTTCCTCATCATGATGTTCCCCTGCTCTAGTGTGGCGTCCCTACCACAGGGTACAGTCCTTCGGGAACAGACTGCTCCAGCATACCCCCCCTCTTCCCCCCCTTTCTCTCTCCTCCCCCCCCCCCCCCCCCCCCCCCCCCCCCCCCCCCCCCCCCGGGCCACAGTTCCTGCTAGAAAACCTGATCCTGTGTGAGCTTCTCCATGGTCTACATCTTCCTTTAGGGAATATCCACTTGCTGCAGTATGGAGACCTCCATGGGCTGCAGTGAGGATAGCTGCTCTGGCGTGGTCCTCCATGGGCTGCAGGAGGAAAACCTGCTTCACCATGGTCTTCTTCACAGGCTGCAGGGGTATCTCTGCTCTGGCACCTGGAGCACCTCCTCCCCCTCCTTCTTCACTGACTTTGGTGTCTGCAGGGCTGTTTCCTATTTTTCTCACTCCTAACTCTCAAGGCTGCTGCACAGTGGGTTTTTACCCTTTCTTAAATATGTGATCACAGAGGCACCATCAATGCCATTGATTGTCTCAGGTTTGGGCAGCTTTGGGTCCGTTTTGGAGCCAGCTGGAACTAGCTCTGTTGGACATGGGGGCAGCTCCTGGTGTCTTCTCACAGAAGCCACCCCTGCAGCACCCCTATGCTACCAAAATTTTGCCACATAAACCCAATACACCTGGCTAAAAATAAATTCTCTTATGTTCCCATACCAAATTTTTGATGGCAATTTGAGCCAAGTGGTTGGCCTGCTTATTTTGTTTCTCTTCTTGAGTTACCTTTGAATTTGGGATATGCGAGTTAATATGATGTATTAAAATAGGTCTTTGTTTCAGCTGTTGCATTGCTTTCCATTCTGCTGCTGCCCAAATTGGTTTTCCTTGCCACTACAAGTTAGCAGAATACAACCCCAATGCCCTCAGACACTCCTCATAGGATTTGTGCTCCAGACCCTTCACCAGCTTCGTTGCCCTTCTTTGGACACGCTCCAGCACCTCAATGTCTGTCTTGCAGTGAGGGGCCCAAACCTGAACACAGTATTTGAGGTGCAGCCTCACCAGTGCCGAGTACAGAGGGACGATCACTTCCCTAGTCCTGCTGGCCACACTGTTTCTGATACAAGCCCAGGATGCTATTGGCCTTCTTGGCCACTGGGC
The DNA here is from genome assembly GCF_017639655.2 of Falco naumanni. Taxonomy (NCBI): domain Eukaryota; kingdom Metazoa; phylum Chordata; class Aves; order Falconiformes; family Falconidae; genus Falco; species Falco naumanni. The sequence continues at coordinate 5,382,297 of NC_054079.1, read as the reverse complement.
ACACTGCTGGCTCATATTCAGCCGGCTGTCAACCAGCACCCTCAGGTCCTTTTCCGCCAGGCAGCTTTCCAGCCGCTGTTCCCCAAGCCTGTAGCGTTGTATGGAGGTGTTATGACCCAAGCAAGTGCAGGACCCGGCGCTTAGCCTTGTTGAACCTCATACAGTTGGCCTCGGCCCATCGATCCAGCCTGTCCAGATCCCTCTGTAGAGCCTTCCTACCCTCAAGCAGATCAACACTCCCCCCCCCCCATCTTTGCGTCATCTGCAAACTTACTGAGGGTGCACTCAATTCCTTCATCCAGATCGTTGATAAAGATATGAAACAGAACTGGCCCCACTACTGAGCCCTGGGGAATATCACATGTGACCGGCCACCAGCTGGATGTAACTCCATTCACCACCATGCTTTGGGCTTGGCCGCCCAGCCAGCTTTTTACCCAGCGCAGAGTACACCCGTCCAAGCCATGAACAGACGGTTTCTCCAGGAGAATGCTGTGGGAGACAGTCTCAAAGGCTTTACTAAAGTCCAGGTAAACAACATCCACAGCCTTTCCCTCATCCGCTAAGTGGGTTGCCTTGTCATAGAAGGAGATCAGGTTAGTCAAGAGGACCTGCCTCTCATAAACCCTTGCTGACTGGGCCTGATCACCTGGTTGTCCTGTACGTGCCGCATTGATGGCACTCAAGATGATGGGCTCCATAACCTTCCCCCGGCACCAAGGTCAGACTGACAGGCCTGTAGTTCCCCGGATACTCCTTCCGAAAACTGAAAAAAAGAATACAAGCATAAGTTACACTTAGCAAAACATAGCAATTGCAGTACACAGTTCAATCACAATACCAATGTGATTCCCATTACCGATCTCTGTAATGTGACCACCCTCATGATTGTCAGGAAGGAAAATGTGGGTTGAAGCCAGCTCAAGCCTGTTGTTCTCTTTGACATTCTTTTGCTAGTTATTTTTTATATTTTATGATGGGATCAGCCACCCCCCCCCACACACACACACACGCCCACCCCCAGTCTGGCTAACTACAGGAGACATTCACACCCTTTTAATGAACACAACCAGTTGATTCACTCAACTGACATAGATGTTTATCTAAAACAAAGGCCACCCTCCTGTCCCCTTTATATTGAGATAAAATCAACTTCTTTGCATTAGTCTCTGAGCTTCATGGGCATGTCACCCTTGCCCATCTCCGCTGAGCCTTCTTCCATTGTAGAGGTTTATTGGTCAGTCACACGCACAGGAGCATGTTCTCAAGGCCATTACCTCTGCAAACTGATTGGAGTGTCCAGTCACTTTGTGTGATGCAGCTTCTCCTGTAGAGGGGTTCCAGGAAGTGGCTTGTCATCTCCTGTTTCCTGCTGTGATGTTACAGGATCTGCCAGTAAATGGACTCCGTTTATTTTTTACACTTAATTCATCATATGCTGGGGCATCAACTGTCCAAGGAGTTTAGTGTTCCTTCTACTGTTGATATGCTGGCCACTGACTAACAAGCTGAACTAATCCTGATCTGGAGCATGAACCAGTATGTGCCTACTGGGTAAGAGCCAGGACCCATTTTTGCCACATAGCAGTGGTTGCTCTTCCGCCAGTGGGTTTTGAATCCTTAAACATAAAATTCAGGACCAGCAGTCTGGGGCATAACCACAGTGCCTGCTCTGTGCCTAATACTTCAGTGGCACACAGAACACCTCCATATGGAGCCAGGACTTCTTATTCTGGAGGGATATAATTATTTTCTACCCCTTTGTAACTCTGGCTCCAGAATCCCAATGGCCACCTTCCCATCTTGATGGGCTCATTGCCACAAGCTCCATATGATGCTGGTTTTTTTCCTGCACTAGTATATAACAAATGTTTTACATCACTACTTTCCCAGATAAGTCCTAATGCCATGGCATGGGCTATTTCCTGGTTGAGCTGCTCAAAAGCTTGCTGTTGTTCCTCTGCCTGTTCAAACTGATTCTTTCCAGGTTACTTGATATACAGATTTGGTCAGTTGGCTATAACCAGGGATGTGCATACGTCAAAACTCAGGGTATTTTGCATGAGGGCAGTGTGTGCTAGGGCATAATACTGTTGAGGTATCCAGATAGTCCAATAGATTCAGTTATCTCCCATTTTCTGCCAGGCCAGTGGTGAGGCCCCTATAATACGGTAAGTTCAGTTCAGGCACCCAAACAGTATATGGGCTGGAGGTGAGAGGAGGAGGAGGAGCTAATGGTTTAACTGAACTTTGCCTTGCACTTGCAATTCCTTGACTCACAGTGCTAGATACCTAATGGGTTTTTTTCACCCCACTCAGCCATATTCTCCCCCTTTTCCTTCAGGACCATCCATAAGTCCTAGTGTGTAGGGTAGGAGCATGGAGAATTCCCATATTTTCCTGATGTTTTTTCCGAGGTCAACCAGGACCACTGGTCTTTAGACATTACCAACGATGCTCTTCCTAGTACAGTACATATAGGTCACTCATTGATCAACAGGGCACCGAGCTGTCAGGTGATACCAAAAGGGCGTTAATAATTGTCTAACCATCAGAGCTATTGGGCCATTGGCATCAGTGGCCACAGCCTTACTGGGGTTCCTCCTCCCCTTTGCCTGTGAACACATTCCATCAACCCAAGCAACTGCAGTTGATCACCTCCCTCTTCCCAGTCCCTCCATGGGGATATCTTATTTTTGAGAGCAGCAAGATCAGACCATTTCTTAACATATCCCTCTGTCAGCTGATCCCCAACCCCACCCCCATTACATAGGGCATAGGACACAACCCCCCCAAGAGCTTTGCTCTGCTGAGCCATCAGCTATATCCCTCCTCCTCTGGTTTCTCAGTACCTCCATAGCCACTGCAAGGCAGTTTTCCCAAGTGTGTTGGCTGTAAGTTTCCCACACAGCCTTAATCTTGCTCTGAGTAAAGAACCTGTTGTGTGATCATGTTCTGGGGAACAATGCCCCTGCTTGCACAGGTCTACTTAATTACAGTAACTAGGGGCTGCCTGATAGGCTTCTGTTATTAATTCATCATTAGAGTCCCAAATATCATCATCCCAGGTTTAAGGATCCCAGTCCAGTCAACGTGTGCTTACTGACTGTTCCTGTAGTGGCTCGGTGCATTAGTCTTTAATCTGGCTAATTAGCACCACTATGTACTAAAGTCTGATTAAGGCTCTCCCTTTCGCACTGAGCATTTGCTACTGCTTCCTTTAGCAAACCGTTCCTCTGGGAGAGAATGGCGGCTTGATTTGCAACTTCTCTTGCAAATATTTTTGGAGCTCCACTTGAAGCCTACCTACAACGTGTGCTGGCATACCTTCACAGAAAGCAGCACATCTCTCTCCTAGTGTTTTATATGTATCCTCTTCTCTCTGCAAGGCCCAGGCTAATTTTCTTGGAGTCTGTACTGGGAGGTGGTCCAGGTTCCAGGCAACTAGAACGTGGACATGAAGCAAGCACCATCCCATCTCCTCCCAATCATCTTCCCATACCAGTACCATTTTCTTGGGTCCCTTTGGACCCTTCTTTTCCCAGCTATTCAGTATTCACACTCACCCCCAAACACATAATGGGCCCACCACTCACACCACAGTACACCACCACAAATTCCCAATAGCAGAATCAAGGCTCCTTCTGGAGACTCAAAATCATTCCAATTATTCCAGATCCAGCCCATGACAGTTCCCGGTGTTGCCCACATTCTCTGCTAATTACCGTTGTGGGAAAAACAGTTTAAAGTTGGGAAATTTCACTTGTGTTAATTTATTGCCAACCAGCCCAAACCTCCCATCATTGATTTGGGCGTTGAGAAAAAAAGATGACACTTAGACAAACGCATAAACACCTATCCTCTCTCCTCTCCAGTCTCATCTTCCCTTATTTTCACAAGTTACACTCAGTCTGTCAAAATTCCTCTAATAAGGAATTGGGTGGTGTAGAAGGTTGAGGTGATATGTGTAACGGTTTCTGCCTTGTGTGCCTGCTCCAGCATGGGTTGCCCACAGGCTGCATTCCCTTCAGAGGTGTATGTACCACACACACACACAAAGTACCTCTCCGGCCACCACTGGCTGCCTGTGTATTTCTTAAATATGTTTGAGCAGGAGTGCTGTGTACTTCTTTTATGGGATAACATTTTGGGTTTTTTCTTTCCCACAGTTTGCCTCATGGCAGGCTGGAAGCAGCTGAGAGTGACACAGGGCCTTAAGATTTGAATGGGTAGAACTCATTGTGAGCAAACCTGCTGTAGAAGTAATGAGAAGAAAGAGAATAAATATATTGTGATCCAGTCTCTGCTCATGCAGCTGAGCTAGAAGAAACAAAAAAAACCCCTGAACTGTTTTACCAGAAGCTTTCATGTCTCTGCTGTATACCTGATGATGAAGCTGGGGAGCCTGGAGTCATTTTCCTCCTTAAGTTTTGGTTTTGTTTGGTACTTTTTGTTGTTGCTGTTGGCCTGTTTTTCATTTCTAAAGCATATATAACTATCTCTATGCCAGTGAGGAAAGAAAGCAACCATTTTACTCTCTTGAAAACAGATGAAGTCCAGACACTGAGTGCTGTACAGGCCTGTTTGCCTTTTGTTTCTCTTTACTAATTGGTTAATTTCCAACAAGTATGTGTTTTAGAGAATTCATACATATGCAGCCTCAGGGAATTATACTTTGGAAATGAAGTACCTGTTAAAACATGAGGTGGCTAGTATACTTTGTATTCTGACTTTTTTTTTTTTTAATCATCTTTTGTTTTCCTTTTCAAAAACATTAAGAAAAGAGCCTTTTGTTATCTTTTCAGGAATGTCACACTGAAATTCATCTGTGCTTTGTCTGCTTTCATTTGTACCATTCATGGGCAGTTGTGGATTAGATAGGACAAAGTAGCTGAATTCCTAACTTCCACATTCAAATCAAAGTATTGGGAAACTTCCAAGACTCACCTCCTTTTTTTTTTTTTTTTTTTTTTTTTTAATAAAGTATTCTAGTTTTCAGTTTGTGTGATGAAACATATCTAGTCTGTGTTTTTTTAAATATCATTAAAATGGTGTGACAGCCTTGTGTTGGGTTGTATAAGGGCAAGGGAAATATTGTATCCATTTCCTTTTTCTTTCTGTCTTTAATAAGTTACTCTCATATATTTATCGCTCCCCAGATCAGATTTAAAAAGTCTAATCTCAACTGACCACCTTTTACATTGTAGAATACAAATCGGGTTAGATGAAGAAATGGTAATCCACTTATTTCTTCAGAAGACTGTCTGCTGGAGCAGGCCTGGAACCTTTTTAAATTTCATTGACCCACCTGGAATGACAACCCTCCCTCTTTCTTTATAGACTCTTCATACTCGGAACCTCCTGATGTTCAGCAACAGTTGAACCATTACCAGTCTGCAGCTCTGGCCAGGAACAATATCAGCCAAATCCCACTTTCTGGGAGTGCTGCAGGAGTGGAAAAAACAGAAGCTATCCTTAACTGTGAATTTTGTGACTTCTCCTCGGGTTACATACAGAGCATTCGACGTCACTACCGTGACAAGCATGGAGGGAAGAAACTCTTCAAGTGCAAAGATTGTTCCTTTTATACAGGCTTTAAGTAAGTGTTGTGCAAAACAAACAAACTGAACTTCTAATGGTATATTTTTAGCGCTTCAAAAGACTTCTGAAATCTTTGTGTGAACTGGCTGTACCTAAGAGACACATGACCAGTGGTGACCAGGGAGAGGAACATAGGAAATGCCATACCAGATCACAGCAGCAGCCGTGTTAATTATTTTTCTTCATTCCTATAACAGCCTGTACCATCTGCTGAAGGGACAAGCATGAGAAACACTTGCAGTAGGCTGTACTCACTACAGTAAATAGTACAAAGAGTGGCGTTTTTTTTCCTCCTCACAATTTGTAATTAGATGCTGGTCCTCACTATCAAGTATGAGGAGTTTTCTCTCAAAAAATAAGGCATGTTTTTGGAACAGTTAGTATGAAGCATGGGGCAGTCAAATATTCTAGGTAGGTTATAGAATTTCTATTCCCTCTATGAAGAAAGCTCTCATAATACCTACCCCCCACAGTTTATCTGGCTGAGATATAAAGCATGCTCCAAAGTGCCTGATAGTATATAGAAACATTTCAGCAAATCCAATTAAACGTTGCATAATTTAAAGTTTCAGGTGTATGTTTAAGCCATGTTCCCTAAGGAAAAAAAAGGTTTATGCAGTTGTGCTGTTTCTCAGTTTCCTTCGGATATTTTGAACCCTCAGTCATAGCCCCCTTAGCTGACATTCAGGGTCTCAAAGCTATTATGTCCTTAGGAGATTTGTGAAAACAGGTAGCGTGGTTGGATAAAGGAGACAGGTTCTGTTGAAGAGTTATGCTCAACCTTTCCTATTAGAATCATAAAATCACAGAATATCCTGAGTTGGAAGGGACCCATGAGGATCATCGAGTCCAACTCCTGTATGCTGGACGTTAGACATGAGAGACCTCATACAAGAGCAGCCTCAAGTTATACATTCATAAGGGATCAGGTTTTGTTGCTTCAGCTCCTTGCTAGTTATACGACACAACTTGCTGTTTAATTCCAATTACTATTACTATCGCTACTGCAGATTATTATTTGTTTAAGCATTTCCAACACTTGATAGGTCCAATGTATCTTTTCACATTTTCCTATTGCCATTTTCTCCTACCAGAATTAAAAAAAAATGCCTTAAATCAAGCTGTAATTACATATGTTCATAGTTACATAAAGAGAGTTGTGTTCTTTATTGTGGAGTCTCAAACTTTCTGGGATTAAGTCTTTCCTCTTTAAATGTACAACATACACACATGAGCTCTTATTAAAAAAAACAACTTACAGTCACCACAGAGAATTAAAACACACAAAAGCATCCACTGAAGTTGGTAAAAAACTCACCTATTGGCTTCAATGACCATTGGATCAGGCCCAAAGCCAGTTGTGTTAGTAAACTGTTTTGCATTCAAGCCAACAGACTTTGAGAACTTTCAAAGGGGCTTTAAATTCTGTAATTTAATGCAGCCAGCAGCTTTGCTCTTGCAAGCTTTAGCACTACCTCAGGAAAAAAAATGACCTAATTCCCCCAAGTTTACAAACACCTCTCATTTTAGTATTTGACCTTGTAGCTTGATAGGTGCATAGTTAATTTCCTCTGCGTGTATGTCTCTCATATCTTTTAAGTATGCAGCTAATGGTATGAGATTTGTTGTGCAAAAGTACTCTTCATTTGTACTCTTCGTTCTCAGTCTTGAGTTTTCAGGTCCTCATAATTGAGGCATCCAAACTAATCAGCTTGGTGTCAAATTTACTGTAGGTGCAAGTCTATTTCATATTGACTCTGAACATTTCAGCTGTTGTGGGGCTAGTCCTATAAAGAGAGAGACTGTTGAGGATTTTTTTTTTCCCCCCATGAGAAATAAGATTTTTTTCACCCTTCAAAGTCTAGGACAGTTGAAAGGATTTTACCCAACTTGCTAAAATGTCTCTCTTTGCCAAAGTCAAGCAAATAACAAGCACAAAAGTTGGAAATACTTTTGCCATCTTAACTATAGCAATGTGACTATAGAGCAATCACTGCAAAAGAGTATCTTGTGCAGAATGTGTGTTCGGTTATTGGGGATATGAGCCTGCAAATGCTTATGCTCATGTAATATCCATGTGAGTAGTCCTGCTGAAATGCCATGTGGTTTTATAAAGCGAAGGCTGAGTGGTATCTGTACCATTTTATACAACGCTTCTGTAATAGAGCTGTGACACTTCAGCATTCCATACACACCTCTTCTGACTGCTTCCATGTCTCCCTCCCATTTCACAGATCTGCTTTTACTATGCACGTGGAAGCTGGACATTTGGCAGTTCCTGAGGAAGGACCCAAAGACCTTCGTTGTCCTCTTTGCCTATATCACACCAAATACAAACGTAACATGATTGATCATATAGTTCTGCACAGAGGTAAAGATGTACCTGTATATATCTATATCTGACAAAGAGAATGCTGAACAGAACACCACTCTTTCAGATTGATCCATTAAGTTTGTTCTCTGTATGTCAGCTCAGATATGTTGACTAGATCAGGCCTAAGTACATCTTACTTTTCTGTGAAATAAAAAGTTTACCAATGTAGAAGTGGGACAGATTTAAAATTCTTTTTAAGCTTTTCCTCTAGAAGAGGTCAACAGTCGTCAAGTACCTATTTAGCAAGAGTTAGACTAAGTTACAACTCAGATCTAGGCCAAGGTTGTTTGCTATGTATGTGTTTTAAAGTGCTTGCTGTCATAAACACTGTGGTAGGAAGGTTTCAGTTAACTCTAGAGGCTTAAAAATAACCCTTGACTGCTTGCTTGAAATTTCTCTCTTCATAACATCTTCCTCACACATTTTTAAGAACAAGACAAAAATTAAAATGTTTATTTCTCTCCCCCACCCCCCCCCCGCCCCCCCTTTTTTTTCCCTTCTTTTCTTTTAATCCAGCTAAAAGCAGGATTAGGGATTCCTATTCTATTAACTACAGGCAAGCTCAGAAGAGACATATTTTGTGGCACTCTGGGCTGAGATTCCTGCTGTTGTGGATTAACCCCAGTGGGCAGCTAAGTCCCATGTAGCCGCTCGCTCACTCCCCCTTCCAGTGGCATGGGGGGGAGAATCAGAAGGGTAAAAGTGAGAAAACTCGTGGGTCGAGATAAAGACGGTTTAATAGGGAAAGCAAAAGCCACACACGCAAGCAAAGCAAAACAAGGAATTCATTCACCACTTCCCATGGGCAGGCAGGTGTTCAGCCATCTCCAGGAAAGCAGGGCTCCATCACGCGTAACAGTTACTTGGGAAGACAATCGCCATCACTCCGAACGTCCCCCCCTTCCTTCTTCTTCCCAAAGCTTGTATTGCTGAGCACAACATCGTATGGTCTGGAATATCCCTTTGGTCAGTTGTGGGGTCAGCTGTCCCACCTGTGTCCGCTTCCAACTTCTTGTGCACCCCAGCCTACTCGCTGGTGAGGAAAGGCCTTGACGCTGTGTAAGCACTGCTCAGCAATAGCTAAAACATCTCTGTATTAATAACACTGTTTTCAGCGGAAATACAAAACATAGCCCCATACAAGCTACTATGAAGAAAATTAATCCTGTCCCAGCCAGACTCAGTACATCTGCCCACAGCTATCACACTTGATGCTTGTAGGTCTGTCAGCAGCCAAAGTTCAAACCTGTTTGTTGGGATAGTACTCTACCAGCCTACAGGCTGGGCCGAGTTTTTGAGCACTGTATTGCTGGTGAGCAAGCATGTTTCACATGTCATCTTTTTCTTGGAGAGCTTCTGGTGTTGCAACCACTGTCATAATCCCTTGTAGCAAAACACTTTTCAATGGCAGTGAAGTAAACATATATCATTCAAACTTCTTTCTGCTGTATATGCTATTTTGAAGGGGCATTTGAGAAAAAGGCTAAGGGCTGCTCAAAGACCCAAAAGGCATATAACAAAGCTGTCTTAGTAAGTTTAAGGGTTCAAAGAGGTGCTTTTACTTAGGTGCAAGCTTGTCCTTGAAGGTATCATAGTGTTGTATTTTGTCCAGCTTTAGGGCATGCTGCAGGATTACTCCTCTGGAGAAAAGGGGGGGGGGGAGGAGGGGGAGGAGGGAGAGCAGGGAACAGAAACCCTGGGGCTCCAAATACTGGCTTAGGCCATATTGTGAGATCGTGTTTTCTGGTATGTGGTTGTGCCCAAGATCAAGCGGAGAAGTTCTGACAGTTTAAATGCAAATAAACAGAGAGGAAGATCTTGCTGGGCCTAGTTAGGCAAGCTTCCAGCAAAAGTAGACAATGCTATGAATGTCGAGATGCAATGGTGGAGTAGCACTTCATGGGTTCAAGCAGTTGTGCTGGTTTTACAGAGCTGTTTCTGACCAAATGCTAGGAAGCAGGGGTGGTTACCCCTGAATATGTGACACCGGATCTGTTCTTTTGTATAGCTGTGGCTTCAGTTGCACAAAGCACCCTTGAGCCCTTATGCTGCTGAAGCAAAACTGTAATAGGAGGGTATGTGATTATACACTCACTAAAGTGTTGGGGGAGGTAAAACAGATCAAAGGCTTTAAAGCAAATGAAAATTTAGCCTTTAAAGTTGTATAGGCCCCTGAGGGAAGGGCAAGGATTTTTCTCAGGCATGTAGCACCCTGACTGTAAAGAAATTAAGGTCCTTTCTTAAAATTTTTCATTCTGGTGTATATATCCAGATTAAAACCTATTGTTGTGTCTAATTGTGGCAGCTAAAGCAGAGGATTTTGATGGGGTTTAATGTGCACAGAAAGAAGGTGCTGCTGTGCAGACAGGACTGAAGGATGTTGCACAGTCTCAGATAGCCTTCCTTACTTGTAGCCATTTGGATTGATAAAACAAGGACAGTCTCAAGCTGTGGTCTAAGCACACTTGTTCTCCAGGTAAAGGAAGCAGTATAAAGTCAGAAGACTGAAGGCTTTGATCCATTTTATCTTCTCTCCTATGCAAAAATCCCTATCCCTCCAGCAAAGTGAGAAAACAGTTCTAGATCTCTAACTTACATTATAGCTTTCAAAATGGTGGCATCTCAAGTCCCTGATTTGGCAGCATGCAGTTGAAATGAAGACTATTTGCCTCTTAGTGAATAGCTACAGAAGTTGATTCTTACCAAGCTACAACATTTAAGTGTTATGGCCAGCAGGATGTTGCCAGTTTGCCACTGACAGCCTTCTGTCATGTGTCACCTACTCTGCTCAATCAGTTCCTCAGAGTGATTTAACTTTGATTCATAGAATCATAGAAAAGTCTACATTGGAAGGGACTTCTGGAGATCATCTGGTCCAACCATCTGTTGGAAGCAGGACCTTAGATTAGGTTATCCAGGGCCCTGTCAAGCCAAGTCTTGAATATTTCCAGCAAGGGAGATTCCACTTCTTCTCTGGATAACCTATTCCAATGTCTAATTGTTTTCATGGTGAAGAATTTTCTTATATCCAGATGGAATTGCCCCTGAAGCAACTTGTGCCCATTGCCTTTTGTCCTGTCACCACACAGCCTTATGAAGGGAGTACCTCCATCTTCTCTATAACTACCTTTTAGGGATTGGTTTGCCTTCATTGTTACCAGGGCACACTGCTGTCTCATATTCAGCTTGCTGCCCATCAGGATCCCCAAGTACTTTACAGCAGAGTTCCACCCCAGCCAGTTAGACCCCAAGCTGTACTGCTGCTTGGGATTATTCTGTTCCAGGTGCAGGACTTGACATTTATCTTTGTTAAACCTCAATCAATTCTTGTTGGCCCAGTCTTCCAGCCAGTCGAGGTCTCTGTAAGGTTGCTCTTCCTTCTGGTGTATCTACCTCTCCCCCCAGTTTAGTGTCATCTGCAAGCTTGGTGAAGGTGTATTCAATACTGTCATACAGATCATTTATAAAGATATTGAATAGTACCAGACCCAGAATCAACCTCTGAGGAACTCCACTCATGACTAGCTGCCAGTTTGACTTTTCTTACCTCAAAAGGTGGTAGTTAATGGCTCAGTTTATCCAGTTTTCTACCCAGCTTGTGATACATCTTTCCAGTCCAAATCTTGCCAGCTTGTCAACAAGGATGTTGTTGGAGACCATGTCAAAGACCATGCTAAAAATCAAGGTAGATGATGTCCACAGTTCTCCTCTCATCCACTGAGCAAATTATTTCATCATAGAAGGCAGTCCGGTTGGTCAAGTGCACAATTCATCCTTTGTGGGCTGAAGCAGGGAGTAAGTATGGAAATTACAAACTCAGTAGCTACTTTACAGGCAAACAATGAGAAGAGATTTGGCTCTTGAGTTCCTCTTGGCCTTCATAACAGGCAAATCTTGTGAGCTCTTGAAAGTTCCATAACGGAGAGTGAACTCCTGCTACGTGCCCAGCAGAGCTGTTGGCCTTTCATTTAGTCCAAGCAGTGCAATTAGTTTTTATTATCCTTGCCAGCAAATTTTCCCATCATGAAATGCCCTGATATTTTTCCAGCACTGAACACAACCCACCAAGATCAATAGTTAGGGTTTCTTGTTTATAACCCTCAAGGCATTTGTTTTTTAGTATTTATTTTACTATTTTTTCTTGGTATAAATAATTGTTTTGTCCTTCCTTTTCATAGAATTGTCATCTGTTTCTCTGGAATAGTAAACTTTCATATATAAGGGCTTTAGAGTGTTAATGCTTTTTTTTTTTTTTTTTTCTATGTTGTGAGGAAAACATATGCCTGCTTTGGCTTTACATACTATAAATATTTAGCGCATCATTCATTGCTTTTCTATTTAATCTCAGATCTGTATTACAAGTAGCCCAAATGTTTCAATCTAAGGCAGTGATTAAATTTCTTCAGAGATGATGCTGGAGGTGGGGGTGGGGCAGAGGTCCCCTTAGTCCTTTTGCTAAACTGTTCCATGGCATGTCATCTTTTTACAGCGCATACATGGTAGCCTTTGTGGGCACTGCTGAACTTTAATGAAATTTGTGTACAGAAGCCAAAGCTAAGTTTCACAATTTCTGGATAGAACTCACCTATTTGTTGCAATTTTGCCAGTTGCTCAGATACAATAAGTGTATAAATGAGTAGCCAAATATAGAAAATGGGGGTGGGGGGTGTGATGAGAGACAGCTATTAAAGTGGTCAGAGATTATTAGAGCATCACCTTGCTAAATATGATGTTTTAAATTCAAATCACTTTGCAATTTTTAAGTTAATTGTTTGGATTAAGCTCACTGACATGAATACATGCACATTTAAGTTTACAGTCATTACTGTCATGGAGCAGCAAGTGCCAGCTGCTCCCAGGGAGTAGAGGAGGATAACATGGACAGTAGGGGTGGAGCCTTGCTGGCCAGGGCCCAGCCCCACAGTACCTGAGCAAGGCAAGCAGGACAGACCCAGAGATGATGGCCAGGTTCTACCAAGAGCCCAGATCATCAGGCAAATTTGCAGCGATGATACAGATCCAAGATCAAACCAGGAAGTTAAACCACAGGTCAGAACCAGATCCAGTGATTGCCAAGCAGGTCCATGGTGATAAGGCAAGTCCAAGATCAGGCTGGGAAGTCAGTCTATGTTGTGTTGCCTGTGATTTGGCAGATGTGTGTGTGGGTGATTGTCAGTGAGATGATGGGTTTTACTGATATGAATTAGGATGATGCATTGCTCCAAAGTGGTGGATAAAACCTTTTATACCATCCCCTGCTTTAGTGTTTTTTAAAAACATGTGTTATGTGCTAGAGAAAAATCTCATTTTCAAATGCTTTAGTGTTTCTTTTAAAAAGCTTTTAGTTGGAACTTTTTTTCACTTTTAAAAGCAAGTTACCTTATTTCAGTGAATTCAGTTGCACAGAGCTGTAAATACCTTTTAAAATATTCTTGTTATGTGTCCAAAATGACAGCTTTAACTCCTGTTATGTCTTAGAGCATGTGCACCCCCATCCCTTTTCCCACTTGATCCTGAATGGACACAACTTAGCATTTTTTTGCAACTTCTTTAGCTGGAGAGGACCCACAAGTTTTCAGAGTCTCACTCAGATATAGCTTTGGGGAAAACTTCCACTTTTTAAAGTGCACAAAGAGAAAGTTCTGAGGTAGGAAAACTTCCTTGTTCAAAAAAAGGGGAGGACAGGGAGGAGAAGAAACTGAGGAGGGTGGAATATTTAGATGGGCTGTGGAAAATTAGGCTCATGAGCAGTGGGGGTTATGCATTGGCCATAAACAAGTGGATGAATTATGTAGCTCTTGCCTCCCTATAGAAATTATGAGAGAGGTGTCAATGGACACAAGTCCCCTACCCTTCATGTTTACCCTCTAAGAATCAGGCCTGGGAATATTTTTGTTTGAAGATATCATTAATGAGGAAGATCAAACTCTTCCTTTAATCTGCAGTCCATAAGGAAGAATAGTACTACATTTCAGTGTTCTACTTCAAAAGGACAGTTGAGTAACAAAAGCTGTAGTGAAGATCTTCTGGTGACCCTCTGCTGAAAGGTCAAATTTGGGATTTCCCTTTGCATGCACAGCTCAGAGAACCACAGTGGATGAATGTTACACACATCAGGATTCCGGCTCTATAGAAAGACTGAAATTAATTGTGCTGCCCTATTAAAAGTGTGTGTTTTGTATGAGAGGAAGGAAGTAGAGAGTTTAATAACTCAGTGAGAGCATTTTCAATACATGCTTGTAGCATAATCAGAATTGTGGGAAGCATGAAATTAAGTATGTGTGGATTTTGAATCTTAACTATTAAAAAGCTGAGGGTGTATTGAAAATTTCTGCCCCTGGCTGATTGCTGCACAACCAACTTCAGGAGAAGACACTGCTGTACGCAACCTCTCACTCCCACTTGGAGTAGCATTAAACGTGATGGTGAGAATACCAGCTCTGATCATCAGAAGCTGGGAGGGTGATGTATTGGGAATCACCCTACATGCTCCCTGTTTATTACAGTTCTAGCACCTTTTACTGGCTTGTGTCATGTATTGAGCCAGAATGGAGCTTGGTCTGACTGATTTATGTCTGTTTTTATATTCCTGGGCTCTGCTACTCTGTCTCACAAATTTGCCCCAACGCTCTTATCTGCCCCAAATCTCTTCTTCCCATCCTGTTCACCAATGAGTGGTTACATTTGCAAGGACACCTGCATTTGTAGTCATGTAGGATTAACTCTCTCTGTATAGAAAGGGAATTTTCTTGTATTTCTTTGTTGGTCCAGTTTTAGCTCGGCAGATGGATTGCATACACAAATAGCAGACCCTGTTTCTTGCGTGGCTGGTATGTTACAAGCTGTTGACACATTGCCTGATGGTTTTTATTTCTTAAAACTTAATAAACATTCCCCTCTCCCCACAGAAGAGCGGGTTGTTCCCATTGAAGTTTGCCGTTCCAAACTGTCAAAATACTTGCAGGGAGTTGTTTTCCGCTGTGATAAGTGTACCTTTACCTGCTCCAGTGATGAGAGTTTGCAGCAACACATAGAGAAACACAATGAACTTAAACCTTACAAATGTCAACTCTGCTACTATGAGACCAAACACACAGAGGAGCTGGGCACTCATCTTCGAGATGAGCACAAGGTAACATCCAAAGGGATTTAATTTGTAACAATCTACTTCTTGCAAATGCTATATCTACTTTATTTGCATGTCCACTCTGAATAGCCAACTTGCATTTTTTTTCCAAAATTTGGAGAAGGCACCTGTGCTGGACTTCAGTTTCTCTCAAGTTCTGAATTCTTTTAGAAATTCAAGATTGTGGGTTTCTAAAGCTGTTGAGATTGACCAGAATTCACTGACTATTGAATGTAGAGTATGATTATCTGGAAAAAAGCATTTGTATATTGTGAGCTATTTTTTTAAGTTAAGAAACAACATTAAGGCTATGTGATTCAGACACTCACAGGAGCTTCCAAAGTGTAAGCTTGCTCTGGCAACTTAGGCAAAGTGACATGCCATGCATATTTTAAAAACACAAGTCAGTACATTCCAGTTTACGTTTAACGAGGGAAAGATAGAACTTACTGCTTAAGTTAAGGCTGCTTTGGTGTTTGTGTGGAACCTTCTGAGTACAGACCTGATCCATACTTGGAGAAGTCAAGCTTTCCACAGACTTTCTGTCTGCTTTGGATTTCTGTGGTTCTTAGCTGTGTTGCTGTAGCAAAATTCTAGAACTGAGGCATGTTTATAGAGTGGGGGTTTTTGTTAGTTTGTGGAGACAGAACTCATTGAATCCAGGTATCAGGACCTGAGCTGCCTGACTGTCACTAAAAACTTGTTCCCACTTTGTTGACTGAACAACATTTTGCCCCCCCCCTCCTCCCCCCCCAAATAAAAAAATATGGCAAAATGAGTGTCAAGAGCACCAGCAAAACTGAATGCGTTTTTTAAATGAACACTGTGAACTTATGTTGGCTTGGTATCCTTGTCTTCCTTTATTGATCCTTATTGCTACTTGAGAATCTTTCTACAGTTTAACTGGTATCTGAAATGTTGCACATCTCCCAGTGACCACAGCAAGGGTCCTAGGAGATCCAAGAAGCACTATTCCCCACCCCTCTGACTGAGTGCATCAGGCTGGGAAGATTTTCCCTCTACTTGAGTGTAGTAGGTTTGCATGGCAAGGTTTCAGTAGCGGGGGGACTACAGGGGTGGCTTCTGTGAGAAGATGCCAAAAAGCTTCCCTCATGTCCAATGGAGCCAATGCCAGCCAGCTCCAAGACGGACCTGCCGCTGGCCATGGCCAAGCTAATCAGCAATGGTGGTAGCGCCTCTGTGATAGCATATTAAGAAGGTGGTGGTGGTGGGGGGGAATTCTGCACCAGCAGGAGAGAGGAGCGAGACTATGTGAGAGCAACAACTCTGCAGACACCAAGGTCAGGGAAGAAGGAGGGGGAGGAGGTGCTCCAGGTGCTGGAGCAGAGATTCCCCTGCAGCCTGTGGTGAAGACCATGGTGAGGCAGGCTGTCCCCCTGCAGCCCATGGAGGTCCATGGTGGAGCAGATATCCACCTGCAGCCTGTGGAGGGCCCCAGGCCAGAGCAGGGGGATGCCTGAAGGAGGCTGTGACTCTGCGGAGAGCCTGCGCTGGAGCAGGCTCTTGGCAGGACCTGTGGAGAGAGGAGCCCAGGCTGGAGCAGCTTTGCTGGCAGGACTTGTGACCCCACGGGGGACTCACCCTGGAGCAGTCCATTCCTGAAGGGCTACACCCCCTGGAAGGGACCCATGCTGGAGCAGCGTGTGATGAACTGCAGCCCACGGGAAGGACTCACGTTGGAGAAGTTCATGGAGAACTGTCTCCCGTGGGAGGGACCCCACGCTGGAGCAGGGGAAGAGTGTGAGGAGGAAGGAGCGGCAGAGACGTGTGATGAACTGACTGTAACCCCTATTCCCCTGTGCCGCTCGGGGGGAGGAGGTAGAGAAATTGGGAATTGAGTTAAGCCCGGGAAGTAGGGAGGGGTGGGGGGAAGGTGGGGGTTTTTTCTGATTTGAATGGTAATAAATTCAACTTAATTCCCCCAAGTTGAGTCTGTTTTGCCTGTGATGGTAATTGCTGAGTGATCTCCCTGTCCTTATCTCGACCCATGAGCCTTTCATTATATTTTCTCTCCCCTATCTGGTTGAGGAGGGGAGTGATAGAGCGGCTTTGGTGGGTACCTGGCATTCAGCCAGGGCCAAACCACCACATTGGGTCTTCCTTCTCTCCAATAAAAAACCTGAAGTGACTACTCCCAGTAGTAACGATAATTTTCTCCCTATCTTTCTTTAATATTTTCTAAATGTTATCTGGCTAATTTGTGCCCACTCTCTGGGCTTAGGTGCACGATTGGCTTACTGCATCATAAAGAGTTTCTGTGCACGAGCTGAGTCACAGTAAGTGCCATGCATGCGGCTGCCTTTGCTTAAATCTGAACATGTAACTTGTTAAGTCAGAGCACCTCAACACAGCTGTCACTTCTAGGAACATGATACTAACACACTGCTGTATTTAGGGTAGCTTCCTATTTGCTGATATGCTAATGTGTGGTGGGTTGATCTTGGCTGGCAGGGAGAAGCCCACCCAGTCACTCTCTCACTCCCCCTCCTCAAACAGGACAGGGAGAAGGTGTTGTGGATTAACCCCAGTGGGCAGCTAAACTCCACGCAGCCGCTCACTCACTCCCCCTTCCAGTGGGATGGGGGGGAGAATCAGAAGGGTAAAAGTGAGAAAACTTGTGACGGTTGAGATAAAGACGGTTTAATAGGAAAAGCAAAAGCTGTGTGCGCAAGAAAAGCAAAACAAGGAATTCATTCACCACTTCCCATGGGCAGGCAGGTGCTCAGCCATCCCCAGGAAAGCAGGGCTCCATCACGCGTAACGGTTACTTGGGAAGACAATCGCCATCACTCCAAACGTCCCCCCCTTCCTTCTTCTTCCCAAGGCTTTTATTGCTGAGCACAACATCGTATGGTCTGGAATATCCCTTTGGTCAGTTGTGGGGTCAGCTGTCCTGCCTGTGTCCCCTCCTGACTTCTTGTGCACCCCAGCCTACTCGCTGGTGGGGCAGCATGAGAAGCAGAAAAGGCCTTGACGCTGTGTAAGCACTGCTCAGCAATAGCTAAAACATCTCTGTATTAATAACACTGTTTTCAGCAGAAATCCAAAACATAGCCCCATACAAGCTACTATGAAGAAAATTAATCCTGTCCCAGCCAAAACCAAGACGGGGAGAAAATATGATGAAAAAGCTCAGAAAAAGGTCAAGATAAAGACAGGGAGATCACTTACCAATTACTGTTGGGGCAAAACAGACTTGACTTGGGAAAAATTAAGTTAATTTATAGACAATTAAAATAGAGTTGGATGGTGACAAACAAAGACAAAAACCCCTTAAACACACACACACACACCACCCCACCCCACCCCACCCCCGTGGCTATTTTTCCCAAGCTCAGTTTCACTCCTTCCTTCCCAACTCCTCTGCCTTCTCCCCCCACCCTAAATGGCACAGAATGGCACAGGGGATATGGGGAATGGAGGTTGCAGTCATTTCGTAACAGTTCCTCTCTGCCGTTCCTTCCTCCTCACACTTTTCCTCAGCTCCAGTGTAGGGTCCCTACCGCAGGGCGCACAATCCTTCACAAACTGCTCGAGCATGGGTCCTCTCCAGAGGTTGCAGTTCCTGTCAGGAGAACCTGCTTCTGCATGGACTCTCCATGGGCCGCAGTTCCTTCGGGGAATATCCACCTGCTCCGGTGTGGTCTTCTCCACGAGCTGCAGGAGAATCTATGCTCTTGTGCCTAGAGCACCTCCTCCCATTCCTTCTTCTCTGGCCTTGGTGTCTGCAGGGTTGCTTCTCACACTTTTTTTTCCTTATGCCTCACACTGCCATGCAGTGTTTTACCCTTTCTTAAGTATGTTATCATAGAGGCACCTCAAAATGAGGGAAGCTTCTCAAATAATATCATTTTGAGAAGCAAAATGGAGAAATTTAGTATAAAAAAGGAAAGAAGAATCATTAACAGTGAATGTAATTGTGTTTGAAAGGAAACGAGTATTAATTTGACTAGGTGCCTGATAATTTCCCATTTCAGCCTATAGGTTTGTTGGTGGGTTGTTTTTTTCAATAGTTGATGGTGGCGGTTATTGTTGACAAAACCATTTCTTTTAAGGTGAGTCGTAATTTTGAGCTGGTTGGACGAGTTAATTTGGATCAGCTGGAACAAATGAAGGGAAAAACAGAGAGCTCCAGCAGCGATGAGGAAGAAAAAGAGTTAAGCCACAAGACTGAAGGCAGAGGTTAGTATAGTTGCTTTCTCTTTTATGCTGGATACTGTAATGGACACTGCCAGTTTTATCAAGCAAGACCAACTGTTGACTCAACAGCAGATTCCTTAAGTCATGGAAGCTTGTCAGTATGGGCAAAATGGAGCTTTTGTCAAGACACATTCCTCAAGGAATTTTGTGTTTCTAATGCTTATGACAAGATTTCTGTTTAAGAAAACCAAATCATGCTCCAAAAAAAAATGTTATGAGAAAATACTGGTAACATCTGTGACTGTGCAGATAACGTCTATGAGGGCTTAGAAAAATACTAAGTAAGTGGAGTATTTTAGTGGGCTGTCAGATTATTCTGTGTTGGTAACCCATGTTCAGCTTTGCTGCTCCACATTATAGCCATGAGGGATATAGTTCAGTGGCCAAGTTTATTCTGGGGCTATTGTCTGCCCAGTGCTCACAAAGCATTCCTTCCCTCCTCTTTGTGGGAGCTGACCCTTTTGCCATCACTTTGGTTGGCAACTCTGAAGCCAGGGTAGTCCCATTCCTTACCTCCAAATCACCGTTCCAACTGTGTACTTTACATTTGTGCCTAAATTCACATCTATGAATAATCCCACTGGGTTCAGTTAAGCCTTATTCATGTGTTTATTGTTCAGATGGTTAGCTGAGTAGGGATAAAGAAAGGTAGTTCTTGGTGAATTGGACTATGAGGGTTGTTGTGTGTTTTTGTGTTTGTTTGGGGGTTTTTTGCCTTTAATATTAAAATAATTTTAGTGCAAATATCTGGTCCTGACTGGAATACTCCATGTTTTTCTCACAGTCATTTGCCCTATAGTGCATGACTTCATCAATGGAATGCAGTATGTTTGCAATTCTTGTTCAACAGTAAAAGGAGCTTGATTTGAACTAATAACTGCAGTGAGCCTCGTCATGCCTAATCATCAGGTTCCAGGGGTCATCCAACCTCCTGATGCTGACTGCAGGCTGCCAAGTTCCTATGTACTTATAACTAAAAGCAAGCTGCCATGTTTACCTTTTTCCTTCTGAAATTTCAGTTTTCAATTGAAAACTCATTTCAAGTTCATTCAAGAGTTATTCACAAAAGAAAACATGTCTCCCTAGGTATTCTCAAACCTGTAAAAGGTAAAGATTGCTAGATTCACAAGCAGTTTACAAAGCATGAAGGGGCCATTAACACTTCACTTTGTGACTGGTGATATCTTTATTTAATGAGGAAGAGAGTTAGATAGGAAACAACTTTTATTGAAAAACATCCTCCACGAGATCTTTGTTAGCAGCCCTAAAGGAAATCAGGAGAGGAGCAGGAGAGATGTTGATTTCACACATGTTCCAAAGTTTGACATTATTAGCGCTGCACCCTCATGCAGAAGTTTGTTCAAGTGTCTGTTCAGCGGGGGATGTGACCCTAAGAGCTTCAGAGCTGAAAGAATGAGTCTAATGCTTTGACTAAAGGACCAGCTTCCTCTAATTTGCAGCTGTAGCAGACATGAATGTTTTGTGTAGACCAACAGCTAGAAATGGATGAAGAGTCATGCTGTCTTTGTGAGGCTTGCATCAGCACTACACACAAGCGCAGGTGCTGAAATGACCCTGGAAACCATGGTATCCAGACAGAGAAAAAGAAGGTACTATCAGCTGAGCCTCATAAATCCCTATAAACTCTACTATGGGAGAAAAAAAATAAAACTAAGATCATAATTTAAATTGGCTTCAGGATACTTGAGATTCTTGACACTTATTATGAAAATGTAAGAATACCACCTTCTAGGTTGGAGATTAAAATTTGCAGGGAGAAACAGACATAACTGTGCTTTGTGTGATCAGTAATTAAGCTAGGTATAATGTTTTAGCAATTTTTATTTGATTTTATTTTTTCACCTGCAGTCTTCTGTAATATCTGTGATTGGCTGAAAAATCTGTATTTGACTGTTCAAATGAGTGGTCTAAAAATCATGCTTATTTCCCAAATTGTATTTCACCGCTGTTCTTTCCCAGCTTCCCTTTAGAAGTGACAGTTGTTAATTTTTCTCCTTTTCAGGTAATATCAGTTCTAATTTTTAATATTTTTTTACTAGAGCAGATAAAAATACAGAAAGTCCTTATGCCATCTACAAAAGTCCAAGTTCTACTGACTTTATCTTTTGCAAAATGGTATCTTGCACCTGGTCTTCAAGTGTCCAACTGACACAGGTGCTGAAGACATGGCTACGTGGCTTGGGTGCAGTGTCACATGTTAGCATCATCTTCTAATTGATATTCAGAAGCTGCTTCCAATTCAAAAATATGGACTTCAAGAGAGCATACTTCAGCTTATTAAGGCAGTTGGTAGGTGGAATTGTTTGGGAGTCAGCACTGAAGGTCATGTGAGTCAGTGTTGAAGGGCAAAGGAGCTCAAGCAAGCTGGGAGATATTTTAGGATAACCTCCTCCAAAGCATGAGAATGGTCCATCCCAATACTCAGCAAAATGAGTAGATATATCAGGAGATGAGCTTGACTACACAAGGGACACATGACTGAGCTGCAGTGCAAAAAGAACATATACAGGATGTGGAAGCGAGGACAGGCTATAAACGAGGGTTATAAAAGCATTGCCTAGGCACGAAGGGATGATGTTAGGAAACCCAAAGTCCAACTCGAGTTGAAGCTGGCAAGTTATAAAAAGGGCAACAAGAATTGCTTCTACCACTAGGTCACCAATAAAAGACCATACAAGGAAAATGTGGACCCACTCCTGATTGGGGCAGGTGATTTAGTGACAGGGGGTGCAGATAATACTGAAGTACTCAATGCCCTCTTTGCCTTGCTCTTCAGCCACAAGTCCTCCCAGGCCCCTGTGCCTAGAGACAGGATTCAAGAAGTAGAGGAACTACCAAGAGTGGTGAAAGACCAGTTCAGGAATCTCTTGAATGCAATCCATACAAGTCCATGGGACAAGTTGCATCTCAGGGCGCTAAGAAAATCGGCTGATATTCTTACAAGCCCACTCCCTATCATCTTTGAAAGGTTGTGGAGATCAGGGAAGATCCCTGGTGACTAGAGAAAGGCAAATGTTGCACCCATCTTCATAAAGGGCAGGAAAGGGGATCTGGGGAAGCTATAGGCCAGACAGCCTCACTTTGGGCCCTGGGAAAAAAAAATCACAGAGCAAGTCCTCTAGGAAGCTGTTCTTGAGCACATGAAGGAAAAGGTGAATCAGAATAGTCATCCATACTTGACCAACCCAATGTAATTTTATTGTGGAAGGTATAGGTCTATGCATGAGAGAGCAATGGATGTTGTATACCTTGACTTTAGGAAGGCTTTTTATATTGTCTCCCATAACATCTTTGTATCCATGTTGGGATGTTATGGTCCAGGTGGATGGGCTAACTGGATGAAAAATTGAGTGGATGATCAGGCTTAAAGGTGTATTGTCTAACAGGTCATACTCTACCTGGAGGAATATCCCTTTGGTCAACTGGGGTCAGCTGTCCCAGCTGTGTCCCCTCCCAACTTCTTGCGCACCCCCAGCCTGCTCATTGGTGGGGCAGTACAAGAAGCAGAGAAGACCTTAATGCTGTGTGAGCACTGCTCAGCAATAACTAAAACATCCCTGTGTTATCAACACTGTTTTGGTCACAAATCCAAAATACAGCACCATACGAGCTACTATGAAGAAAACTTTATTCCAGCCAAAACCAGTTCAAAAAGGAAAGGAAAGATTGGTTGCTGGTAAAGGACAAAAGAAAATATTTGGACCTAGAAAAAGAAGATGAGCATGGAAATGGATATTCTTCTGAGATACTCTAGGGAAAGAGTAGCTGTTCTTGCTAGAAGTTGTATCCCAGATGGACTGTTTGTGTCTATTGACCTTTATATCTCACTTTTAAAAGAAACTTGAATCTTTTTCTCTGATTTTTTTTTCTTCAGTACATGAAAATAAAGTGTGCATGTGTGCTTGTGTGTGTAATGTGGGAAAATGAAATGCAAGTCAGGTGTGTACGCAATATGTTACCTCTCTTTTGTAGACCCCAGGTAAGTGCACAGCCTGATTGCTCTTTCTGGGAGGCAATCTGAATTCACAGTCCAAGAAACCAAACTAATCAGGGACTCATGGGGAATATAATATATTCATATAATATATTCAGAAGGGACAGCAGTATTATTAGGGTAGTGCTTGTTAATGTGAATTATAAATTCTCCCAGTTCATTTGAGCAAAATAGGCTCTATTATGTCTGCACAGTCCTAGAATAAATTTTGTATTGTCTACTGTACTCTGGTTTTGTGTAGAGGAATGAAGGCAGTAGGTTGATTAACATTGATAATATGCAGCTGTGGCCTTGCTTCGAAGGCAGTGGGTTGATTGACATGGATGATGAGCAGCTGTAGCTTGTTCTCGCTAAGTGGTTAAATAGCTCTAAGGAGGGTAGAAGAGGGAGGTTGTATGGTGGGGGAGCTCAGAGAAGGTAGAACTTTGATGGAGCAGTGTGGTCTGGCCTTTAGAGGATGGAAAAAAATGGCGTGGACAGTAGAATCTGACTAGCGGTAAAGCTTTGTTGCAGCTTGCTAGTTCAGTTTGTGCTGCAACAGTTTTCTTCTTTTACTGAAGAGGAGCTGTTGGCTCTGAAAATCTACGCTCTGTAGGTGTTGGATTAGTCATGGTACAGGGGTAATGTGTTTTGGTGTTATTTATAAATTTGGACTATGTATATGATATTAATTGTAGGAGTCAGATCTAGATGTAAATGGAGCCCATGGTACCCACTTTCTTTCTGTTGCTCATATCAGAAGGGAACCTTGCTTTGTTGTTGTTTAACCATGTAGTAAATCACTGATACCAAGAAATATGAAATAAGCTTTTTTCTTCTAGATGGAAGGTATTATACCTTTATATATGGCTATACCTAACATAGAGAAGAAAAGTGAGCGCATGGGTGGTTCTGAGTTTATAGGCTGATCTCTAATGGAGTAAACTTGAGAGTGAAAAAACCAAGTGAGCAGATATAAGAACTGAAATGAAGTAAAATCCCTTTTCTTTCATTATGTAATTTGGGAGGAGTAAGAAAGACATTCTGTTGACTTCTTAATTAAGGTAATTCCTGCTATGAAATTAATGCTCTGAGTATATGCTGTCTCCTTTCTAGTGAAAAGAATGAAGTGAGATGGTCCATGGAATTATTTTTAAAGGCTTATGTGCTGATCTTTATTAGAAAATGTTTCTTCTTCTGTTAAAACTGGCTCTTTTGACATTGAGATTGGCTTTCAGAAATGCTGTCCCCTTAGCTGTCAGTGACTTTGGATGTAAAGCTAAGTGCTTGACATCTCTGCAAATGAGGCTGTAAACGTTTTGTATAAATTGGGATCAGATGAAACACCTGTGCAGTTAGATACCATCCTTTCAGTGATATTCTCTTAGTCATAAGACTTCATGTTGAAGGGATGACAATTTCTTATGAGTTTCAGATGCCAAGTATACCAAGTCTTCATTTCCTAAGATTTGCACCACTGATTTCAAAATCATATATTGACTCAAGTGTTCTCTTTTGGTTTTGCTTTCAAGCTATTTCCACACTAAACTCTCAGTGCTGGTTTTAATGTAAAACCCTGCAATCTCTCTACTTGTTCAAATACAGGGAGCAATAAAACATCTCTGCAAATAAATATAACAGACTTAAGATGAGGGATGGGATTTTTCAGATGCAGCGTGTTGTGACTTTTCAGAATGGCTCTGTAGCTTCTTGGAATCTTGGTCACTTCAGAGAACCTGAGTTCACTTTTAGGTACCTACATGAACAACAAAGGTTTTGTATTAATACCTAAGTGGGAAGCACTCTGTCATTTTGAAAGTCCCATTTCCATATTGTAGTTAATTGACCTTTTCTCATAGTAGTGGCTATAGAATTTTCACACCTTGCACTTTTCAGTAGTAAAATGAGCTCCTTCAGTTCTAGAGCCCCCAACATAAGGAGGACATGGACCTGTTGGAGGGAGTCCAGAGAAGGATAATGAACATGATCAGAGGGCTGGAGCATCTCCTCTATAAAGACAGGCTGAGAGAGTTGGGGTTATTCAGCCTAGAAAAGAGAAGGCTCCAGGGACACCTTATAGTGGCTTTTCAGTATCTAAAGGGGGCCTATAAGAAAGATGGGGATAGACATTTTAGTAGGGTCTGTAGCGATAGGACAAGGGGTAATGGTTTTAAACTAAAAGGTAGATTCAGACTAGATATAAGGAAGAAATTATTTACTGTGAGGGTGGTGAGGTACTGGAACAGGTTGCCTGGAGAAGTTGTGGATGCCCTATCCCTGGAAGTATTCAAGGCCAGGTTGGATGGGGCTTTGAGCAACATGGTCTAGTGGGTGATGCCCCTGCCCATAGCGGCGAGGGGGGTTGGAACTAGATTATCCACCCTTCCATCCAAAACCATTCTATGATTTTTTTATTTTTTTTAGGATGGGGAGGACAAATTTCAGAAACACCTACTTAGCACAAGATTTTCCTTTTAATGCTTTGGGATATTTTTTTTCTTCCTGAAGGGCAGCAGGGAAGATCAGAGTATAATTATAATCATAAAGGTCCCTTCTTGCCCTGATGATCATGAATGTGCAGATAATTTTGTTCTCTCCCAGAGCCCATGATGTATCCTGACAGTGGAGCTCCAGAGAAGCGCTTTCCATGTGAGTTCTGTGGCCGATCATTTACAGAGGGCTCTGAGTGGGAACGACATGTCCTGAGGCATGGCATGTAAGTTGGTTTGTAGACTCCTTTGCATAGCAGTGAAATATAACAGTTGATCTTTGTGCATCTCCCCATCCATCCTCCCCCACAAAACAACCTGTAATGAAAGCAAACACAGGGATATGACAAATTATTCTAACAAGGGAAGAATTCTGTTTAACAAACATTGTTGGATGCAATTATCAGATGTATCTACTCAGCTAAGATGTTTCTGTCTTTCCTGTTTGACCTAGGAACCCAGAAATCCAAGGTAACTTGTTTTTAAACCTTTACCTGAATATCTCTGTATGTCCAAACATGATCCCAGTTTCAGGTCTAGATCTGACCTCAAACTGAAAGAAACTTATCTACAGATGGCCAAGGGTTTCTGGAATACAGATCATTCCAGAAATTGCCTCTGGGAGTTAAAATCTAGTGTTATCAAATCCAAATTAGTTACATAAATGTTCTTTATGATCCTAAAGCTTAAACTTCATTTTGAGGTGAATACCAGTTGGTTGGTCTAAAATTAATATTACTTGAGTCTTATTGATGTTTGCTTGCCAGAAGAGCAACATGGAAATGACAGCAAATTATATGGAATCTGGGTTTCTTTTGGCTTTTCCTTATTATTTCTCTTTAGCATGCTTGCAACTAAACTTGAGGTTCCAGTGCAAAGAATTATGTACAGAGAAGTGTTAAGGGCTTCAAGTGAAGGAAAACCTCTAAGTGTTCTCTTTCCCCAAAAAGCATACAGTGAAGTTAATAGTAAAGATCTTTTCTTTTCATGCTCATAAATATCAGTCTACTGTGAAATAATAGGCATCTCTGGAACATTAATTTTCCTTCTCTTGATGAAGATCTGATCAATAGAACGGATGTCTCTGCTGACTAGAGTTTCTTCAAAGAGGAGATCTCAGCCAGGATTACTGGCATGTGAAAGACATTTGAATGTAATATTGTAGCTAGGCTGTGGAGGGATAAAGGGTAGGAGAAAGTATTATTTCTTGTCTGTTTAAAACTTGCAACATTTGAAGTACTCCTATTTAATAAGATTTATTGGTGTTAACTGCTTGGGAGAAGTACTCTTCCTTGTATCCAAAGCATGTTTGGATTGTAAAGGTTTCCATTTTCTGCTGCTTGGATTTTCAGGGCTCTGAATGTAAGTAAGGAAGGGACCAGAGAGGACAGCAAACTGAAGGAGAACACAGAAAAGACTGTTAATACACTGACAATAGAAGAAAAGGAAAGCACTGAGAAAATGGTGGTGGACTTGTCCCACAACAGTGAAACTACAGTCAGTGTTGTAGCTGCTGACAAACACCTCCAAGAGACCTCAGAGGCCAATAATGAATAAACTTGGTGTTATTTTAATCAACTTACTTGAACAGTGGTGAATTGGAAGGGATGGGCAGGTGGGGTGGGCAGAAGGAAGAAATAAAGCTGCTTTTAGGAATGAATGATCTATTTTCAAAGCACTGGTACCTATGTGAGTGTGTGTATGTTAAAGTTATTTACATGATGGAATAAGTGGTTCCATTACATCACTGCATCTCTTCTTCCGGATCTTGACAATGGGAAATTACATTCATATTGGACTAATGAAACAACTCCCTGTGTCTCTACATTATGCAATGTGCTTTGCAGTGGAGACTTGCATTGTTTGGAAACAGAAGTGTAATGAGCATGGTTGGGGATGGTGGTGTAACTTTTCAACACAAATTTTTGTGCATTTTTCTAGTTTCAATACATGATTACTTTCCAGACTGAACACAACTCTTTCTTTTTCTTTTCTAAAAAACAGATAAACTGCTTTGCTTAAAACAGCCACCTGTTTCCTAATACCTCAAAATTAACAAAGGGACATCTCTGCATTTATCAGTACTGCCTGTTGTCATTATGCTTAAAGTTGAGAGACTGCTGGGCAAGGTGGTGAAAGGAGGAAGCAACAAAGTTTTAAAGGAAAACAAATTGTGCTTAAAATCCCACTGTGGATTTGATTTCTTAAAATACTGTGATTTTTTTAATAATAAATAAAAAGTCTTTAATTTCTAGATAATGGTTTGTGAATTGTCATCCTTTATTCCAGGTAAGCTGTTCATTAGTATTCAACTAAAACTTCAGTATTTGATAGATCTAATGTGACTGTGTGGTTTTGTTTGCCATATGTTTATTTCCGATCAGCTTTAACTATTGCAAAAATGGCACAATTAACTTTCTCATGCAAAATGAGTGGTGGTAACTTTCCAAAGGGGAAGGGGACAGGGAAAAGAATTCCCTTTAATATAAAACTTGTTATTTCTGTTTAGTGTTTTAAAAAAATGTATTTTTTTAACTCAAGAACTAAGCTAACAGAACAGCTATGCTGCTTATGGGCTGAACATATTGGTCCTCACAATTATTATATCAATATTTAAATGAGCATCTAGTCATCTCTCACCAGTACTTTCTGTCAAGATTGGTATCATCGTCTCTTCCCACCCCCCACTCTGTGGGATGGGTGTGCTTTTTTTGTTTTGGTATAGTGGGAGGGAATGATGTCAGTGCTTGCAGCTTTTCATGAGCAGAAGTAAAATAGTTAAATACTACATTGAGTCTGGAGAGTTGATGGGAGTTGCTAACTTTTCCCCCTACTCCTTAGCTTTTTAGCATGAGGGGAGCGGTATAGAATGAATAAGAATCTACATATCTTGTGGCTGATCCTGCACTTTGGAAATCCTACTCAACTCAACAGCAATCTTCATTGAATAAGGAATACAGGATCTGGTGCTCGTGGTATGTAGAACTTATTTCCAAAAAGTAGGAAATACTTGACTAAAAACTAGTTCTAGAAATGCATGTCTTTGTCTTGGGGTTACTTTTGTTTGTTGGGGAGGGATGAAGAAGCTGCTGAGGAAATGTTGTTCTAGACAGCTTCAAATAAAATTGATGGCAAAAATTGCATTATTTGAATTAGTGCTACTTGAAGCATGGTATTTTGCTTTTAAAGATCTAGCAGTTGTGGGTTTGCAGGATTTTTTTAGTTTTGTTTGGGAAGGGTTGCTTTTTTTGGAGGAGGGAGGGAGCATCATGTAGAAAACACAATGAAGGGAAAAGTATAAATTTTGTGCCTGTATTTGCTTTTTAATTGGCCTCATTTCAAATGTCTTTAAAAAGTTTCATACCTGGATTGAGTGTTTGTAATAGTTACCAAAAATGAAAAAAACAATTGACATGCTTTTATCACTACTTTATTTTTCAAATAACATGTAAATACTGTAATCGATTGGATTTTGTTTTGCAAACCTATTAATAAAAATACAGGACTATCATCCTTTTAACAAGCCTAGAAATGTTTTTTTATTCTCCTAAAAATGTGTACCTGATATATTGTGGACACATTTTAGATGCATTGTTATGTTGACTGTAATGGTATAGAATTGAAAATAACATTTTTTCATTGTTTTTTATACAAAAGATTTTTTCAGAGTTTGGCAGAAGGAAATAAATGGCAAAATGCTAACTCATTGTCTTCAGCACTTGGTATTTCCTGACTTTTAAATAACTAATTTTTCATGGGAAACGGGATGCAGTCTTAACAAGTGCTGAGTAGAGGGAGATAATCACTTCCCTGAGTCTACTGGCTACACTCCTTGATACAGACCAGAATACTGTTAGCCATAATCACTGCCAGGGCATACTGCTGACCCATGTTTGGCTTGCTGTTTTTTAGGTCTCTTCAGCAGAGCTGCTCCCCAGCCAGTCACTCAGTCCCTAGCCTGTATCACTGCAAGGGGCTCTTCCCAGGTGCAGGACTTAGCAGTTGTCCTTGTTAAAATTGAGGTGGCTGTTAGTCCATTCCTCCAGTCTGCCTAGTTCCCTCTAAAAGGCAGCTTTACCCTTGGGCATATCAACTGCAGCCCCTGAGTTTGGTGTCATCCACAAATCTGAGGTGCATTCTGTTGCCTCAACTAGATCAACATTAGGGTCATTACACAAACAAGGTCCTAGGATAGACCCCTGCAGTAGTCCACTTATAACTGGCTTCCAGGTAGAGTATGACCTGTTAGACAATACACCTTTAAGCCTGATCATCCACTCAATTTTTCATCCAGTTAGCCCATCCACCTGGACCATAACATCCCAACATGGATACAAAGATGTTATGGGAGACAATATAAAAAGCCTTCCTAAAGTCAAGGTATACAACATCCATTGCTCTCTCATGCATAGACCTATACCTTCCACAATAAAATTACATTGGGTTGGTCAAGTATGGATGACTATTCTGATTCACCTTTTCCTTCATGTGCTCAAGAACGGCTTCCTAGAGGACTTGCTCTGTGATTTTTTTTCCCAGGGCCCAAAGTGAGGCTGTCTGGCCTATAGCTTCCCCAGATCCCCTTTCCTGCCCTTTATGAAGATGGGTGCAACATTTGCCTTTCTCTAGTCACCAGGGATCTTCCCTGATCTCCACAACCTTTCAAAGATGATAGGGAGTGGGCTTGTAAGAATATCAGCCGATTTTCTTAGCGCCCTGAGATGCAACTTGTCCCATGGACTTGTATGGATTGCATTCAAGAGATTCCTGAACTGGTCTTTCACCACTCTTGGTAGTTCCTCTACTTCTTGAATCCTGTCTCTAGGCACAGGGGCCTGGGAGGACTTGTGGCTGAAGAGCAAGGCAAAGAGGGCATTGAGTACTTCAGTATTATCTGCACCCCCTGTCACTAAATCACCTGCCCCAATCAGGAGTGGGTCCACATTTTCCTTGTATGGTCTTTTATTGGTGACCTAGTGGTAGAAGCAATTCTTGTTGCCCTTTTTATAACTTGCCAGCTTCAACTCGAGTTGGACTTTGGGTTTCCTAACATCATCCCTTCGTGCCTAGGCAATGCTTTTATAACCCTCGTTTATAGCCTGTCCTCGCTTCCACATCCTGTATATGTTCTTTTTGCACTGCAGCTCAGTCATGTGTCCCTTGTGTAGTCAAGCTCATCTCCTGATATATCTACTCATTTTGCTGAGTATTGGGATGGACCATTCTCATGCTTTGGAGGAGGTTATCCTAAAATATCTCCCAGCTTGCTTGAGCTCCTTTGCCCTTCAACACTGACTCACATGACCTTCAGTGCTGACTCCCAAACAATTCCACCTACCAACTGCCTTAATAAGCTGAAGTATGCTCTCTTGAAGTCCATATTTTTGAATTGGAAGCAGCTTCTGAATATCAATTAGAAGATGATGCTAACATGTGACACTGCACCCAAGCCACGTAGCCATGTCTTCAGCACCTGTGTCAGTTGGACACTTGAAGACCAGGTGCAAGATACCATTTTGCAAAAGATAAAGTCAGTAGAACTTGGACTTTTGTAGATGGCATAAGGACTTTCTGTATTTTTATCTGCTCTAGTAAAAAAATATTAAAAATTAGAACTGATATTACCTGAAAAGGAGAAAAATTAACAACTGTCACTTCTAAAGGGAAGCTGGGAAAGAACAGCGGTGAAATACAATTTGGGAAATAAGCATGATTTTTAGACCACTCATTTGAACAGTCAAATACAGATTTTTCAGCCAATCACAGATATTACAGAAGACTGCAGGTGAAAAAATAAAATCAAATAAAAATTGCTAAAACATTATACCTAGCTTAATTACTGATCACACAAAGCACAGTTATGTCTGTTTCTCCCTGCAAATTTTAATCTCCAACCTAGAAGGTGGTATTCTTACATTTTCATAATAAGTGTCAAGAATCTCAAGTATCCTGAAGCCAATTTAAATTATGATCTTAGTTTTATTTTTTTTCTCCCATAGTAGAGTTTATAGGGATTTATGAGGCTCAGCTGATAGTACCTTCTTTTTCTCTGTCTGGATACCATGGTTTCCAGGGTCATTTCAGCACCTGCGCTTGTGTGTAGTGCTGATGCAAGCCTCACAAAGACAGCATGACTCTTCATCCATTTCTAGCTGTTGGTCTACACAAAACATTCATGTCTGCTACAGCTGCAAATTAGAGGAAGCTGGTCCTTTAGTCAAAGCATTAGACTCATTCTTTCAGCTCTGAAGCTCTTAGGGTCACATCCCCCGCTGAACAGACACTTGAACAAACTTCTGCATGAGGGTGCAGCGCTAATAATGTCAAACTTTGGAACATGTGTGAAATCAACATCTCTCCTGCTCCTCTCCTGATTTCCTTTAGGGCTGCTAACAAAGATCTCGTGGAGGATGTTTTTCAATAAAAGTTGTTTCCTATCTAACTCTCTTCCTCATTAAATAAAGATATCACCAGTCACAAAGTGAAGTGTTAATGGCCCCTTCATGCTTTGTAAACTGCTTGTGAATCTAGCAATCTTTACCTTTTACAGGTTTGAGAATACCTAGGGAGACATGTTTTCTTTTGTGAATAACTCTTGAATGAACTTGAAATGAGTTTTCAATTGAAAACTGAAATTTCAGAAGGAAAAAGGTAAACATGGCAGCTTGCTTTTAGTTATAAGTACATAGGAACTTGGCAGCCTGCAGTCAGCATCAGGAGGTTGGATGACCCCTGGAACCTGATGATTAGGCATGACGAGGCTCACTGCAGTTATTAGTTCAAATCAAGCTCCTTTTACTGTTGAACAAGAATTGCAAACATACTGCATTCCATTGATGAAGTCATGCACTATAGGGCAAATGACTGTGAGAAAACATGGAGTATTCCAGTCAGGACCAGATATTTGCACTAAAATTATTTTAATATTAAAGGCAAAAAACCCCCAAACAAACACAAAAACACACAACAACCCTCATAGTCCAATTCACCAAGAACTACCTTTCTTTATCCCTACTCAGCTAACCATCTGAACAATAAACACATGAATAAGGCTTAACTGAACCCAGTGGGATTATTCATAGATGTGAATTTAGGCACAAATGTAAAGTACACAGTTGGAACGGTGATTTGGAGGTAAGGAATGGGACTACCCTGGCTTCAGAGTTGCCAACCAAAGTGATGGCAAAAGGGTCAGCTCCCACAAAGAGGAGGGAAGGAATGCTTTGTGAGCACTGGGCAGACAATAGCCCCAGAATAAACTTGGCCACTGAACTATATCCCTCATGGCTATAATGTGGAGCAGCAAAGCTGAACATGGGTTACCAACACAGAATAATCTGACAGCCCACTAAAATACTCCACTTACTTAGTATTTTTCTAAGCCCTCATAGACGTTATCTGCACAGTCACAGATGTTACCAGTATTTTCTCATAACATTTTTTTTTGGAGCATGATTTGGTTTTCTTAAACAGAAATCTTGTCATAAGCATTAGAAACACAAAATTCCTTGAGGAATGTGTCTTGACAAAAGCTCCATTTTGCCCATACTGACAAGCTTCCATGACTTAAGGAATCTGCTGTTGAGTCAACAGTTGGTCTTGCTTGATAAAACTGGCAGTGTCCATTACAGTATCCAGCATAAAAGAGAAAGCAACTATACTAACCTCTGCCTTCAGTCTTGTGGCTTAACTCTTTTTCTTCCTCATCGCTGCTGGAGCTCTCTGTTTTTCCCTTCATTTGTTCCAGCTGATCCAAATTAACTCGTCCAACCAGCTCAAAATTACGACTCACCTTAAAAGAAATGGTTTTGTCAACAATAACCGCCACCATCAACTATTGAAAAAAACAACCCACCAACAAACCTATAGGCTGAAATGGGAAATTATCAGGCACCTAGTCAAATTAATACTCGTTTCCTTTCAAACACAATTACATTCACTGTTAATGATTCTTCTTTCCTTTTTTATACTAAATTTCTCCATTTTGCTTCTCAAAATGATATTATTTGAGAAGCTTCCCTCATTTTGAGGTGCCTCTATGATAACATACTTAAGAAAGGGTAAAACACTGCATGGCAGTGTGAGGCATAAGGAAAAAAAAGTGTGAGAAGCAACCCTGCAGACACCAAGGCCAGAGAAGAAGGAATGGGAGGAGGTGCTCTAGGCACAAGAGCATAGATTCTCCTGCAGCTCGTGGAGAAGACCACACCGGAGCAGGTGGATATTCCCCGAAGGAACTGCGGCCCATGGAGAGTCCATGCAGAAGCAGGTTCTCCTGACAGGAACTGCAACCTCTGGAGAGGACCCATGCTCGAGCAGTTTGTGAAGGATTGTGCGCCCTGCGGTAGGGACCCTACACTGGAGCTGAGGAAAAGTGTGAGGAGGAAGGAACGGCAGAGAGGAACTGTTACGAAATGACTGCAACCTCCATTCCCCATATCCCCTGTGCCATTCTGTGCCATTTAGGGTGGGGGGAGAAGGCAGAGGAGTTGGGAAGGAAGGAGTGAAACTGAGCTTGGGAAAAATAGCCACGGGGGTGGGGTGGGGTGGGGTGGTGTGTGTGTGTGTGTTTAAGGGGTTTTTGTCTTTGTTTGTCACCATCCAACTCTATTTTAATTGTCTATAAATTAACTTAATTTTTCCCAAGTCAAGTCTGTTTTGCCCCAACAGTAATTGGTAAGTGATCTCCCTGTCTTTATCTTGACCTTTTTCTGAGCTTTTTCATCATATTTTCTCCCCGTCTTGGTTTTGGCTGGGACAGGATTAATTTTCTTCATAGTAGCTTGTATGGGGCTATGTTTTGGATTTCTGCTGAAAACAGTGTTATTAATACAGAGATGTTTTAGCTATTGCTGAGCAGTGCTTACACAGCGTCAAGGCCTTTTCTGCTTCTCATGCTGCCCCCACCAGCGAGTAGGCTGGGGTGCACAAGAAGTCAGGAGGGGACACAGGCAGGACAGCTGACCCCACAACTGACCAAAGGGATATTCCAGACCATACGATGTTGTGCTCAGCAATAAAAGCCTTGGGAAGAAGAAGGAAGGGGGGGACGTTTGGAGTGATGGCGATTGTCTTCCCAAGTAACCGTTACGCGTGATGGAGCCCTGCTTTCCTGGGGATGGCTGAGCACCTGCCTGCCCATGGGAAGTGGTGAATGAATTCCTTGTTTTGCTTTTCTTGCGCACACAGCTTTTGCTTTTCCTATTAAACCGTCTTTATCTCAACCGTCACAAGTTTTCTCACTTTTACCCTTCTGATTCTCCCCCCCATCCCACTGGAAGGGGGAGTGAGTGAGCGGCTGCGTGGAGTTTAGCTGCCCACTGGGGTTAATCCACAACACCTTCTCCCTGTCCTGTTTGAGGAGGGGGAGTGAGAGAGTGACTGGGTGGGCTTCTCCCTGCCAGCCAAGATCAACCCACCACACATTAGCATATCAGCAAATAGGAAGCTACCCTAAATACAGCAGTGTGTTAGTATCATGTTCCTAGAAGTGACAGCTGTGTTGAGGTGCTCTGACTTAACAAGTTACATGTTCAGATTTAAGCAAAGGCAGCCGCATGCATGGCACTTACTGTGACTCAGCTCGTGCACAGAAACTCTTTATGATGCAGTAAGCCAATCGTGCACCTAAGCCCAGAGAGTGGGCACAAATTAGCCAGATAACATTTAGAAAATATTAAAGAAAGATAGGGAGAAAATTATCGTTACTACTGGGAGTAGTCACTTCAGGTTTTTTATTGGAGAGAAGGAAGACCCAATGTGGTGGTTTGGCCCTGGCTGAATGCCAGGTACCCACCAAAGCCGCTCTATCACTCCCCTCCTCAACCAGATAGGGGAGAGAAAATATAATGAAAGGCTCATGGGTCGAGATAAGGACAGGGAGATCACTCAGCAATTACCATCACAGGCAAAACAGACTCAACTTGGGGGAATTAAGTTGAATTTATTACCATTCAAATCAGAAAAAACCCCCACCTTCCCCCCACCCCCTCCCTACTTCCCGGGCTTAACTCAATTCCCAATTTCTCTACCTCCTCCCCCCGAGCGGCACAGGGGAATAGGGGTTACAGTCAGTTCATCACACGTCTCTGCCGCTCCTTCCTCCTCACACTCTTCCCCTGCTCCAGCGTGGGGTCCCTCCCACGGGAGACAGTTCTCCATGAACTTCTCCAACGTGAGTCCTTCCCGTGGGCTGCAGTTCATCACACGCTGCTCCAGCATGGGTCCCTTCCAGGGGGTGTAGCCCTTCAGGAATGGACTGCTCCAGGGTGAGTCCCCCGTGGGGTCACAAGTCCTGCCAGCAAAGCTGCTCCAGCCTGGGCTCCTCTCTCCACAGGTCCCTGCCAAGAGCCTGCTCCAGCGCAGGCTCTCCGCAGAGTCACAGCCTCCTTCAGGCATCCCCCTGCTCTGGCCTGGGGCCCTCCACAGGCTGCAGGTGGATATCTGCTCCACCATGGACCTCCATGGGCTGCAGGGGGACAGCCTGCCTCACCATGGTCTTCACCACAGGCTGCAGGGGAATCTCTGCTCCAGCACCTGGAGCACCTCCTCCCCCTCCTTCTTCCCTGACCTTGGTGTCTGCAGAGTTGTTGCTCTCACATAGTCTCGCTCCTCTCTCCTGCTGGTGCAGAATTCCCCACCACCACCACCACCTTCTTAATATGCTATCACAGAGGCGCTACCACCATTGCTGATTAGCTTGGCCATGGCCAGCGGCAGGTCCGTCTTGGAGCTGGCTGGCATTGGCTCCATTGGACATGAGGGAAGCTTTTTGGCATCTTCTCACAGAAGCCACCCCTGTAGTCCCCCCGCTACTGAAACCTTGCCATGCAAACCTACTACACTCAAGTAGAGGGAAAATCTTCCCAGCCTGATGCACTCAGTCAGAGGGGTGGGGAATAGTGCTTCTTGGATCTCCTAGGACCCTTGCTGTGGTCACTGGGAGATGTGCAACATTTCAGATACCAGTTAAACTGTAGAAAGATTCTCAAGTAGCAATAAGGATCAATAAAGGAAGACAAGGATACCAAGCCAACATAAGTTCACAGTGTTCATTTAAAAAACGCATTCAGTTTTGCTGGTGCTCTTGACACTCATTTTGCCATATTTTTTTATTTGGGGGGGGAGGAGGGGGGGGCAAAATGTTGTTCAGTCAACAAAGTGGGAACAAGTTTTTAGTGACAGTCAGGCAGCTCAGGTCCTGATACCTGGATTCAATGAGTTCTGTCTCCACAAACTAACAAAAACCCCCACTCTATAAACATGCCTCAGTTCTAGAATTTTGCTACAGCAACACAGCTAAGAACCACAGAAATCCAAAGCAGACAGAAAGTCTGTGGAAAGCTTGACTTCTCCAAGTATGGATCAGGTCTGTACTCAGAAGGTTCCACACAAACACCAAAGCAGCCTTAACTTAAGCAGTAAGTTCTATCTTTCCCTCGTTAAACGTAAACTGGAATGTACTGACTTGTGTTTTTAAAATATGCATGGCATGTCACTTTGCCTAAGTTGCCAGAGCAAGCTTACACTTTGGAAGCTCCTGTGAGTGTCTGAATCACATAGCCTTAATGTTGTTTCTTAACTTAAAAAAATAGCTCACAATATACAAATGCTTTTTTCCAGATAATCATACTCTACATTCAATAGTCAGTGAATTCTGGTCAATCTCAACAGCTTTAGAAACCCACAATCTTGAATTTCTAAAAGAATTCAGAACTTGAGAGAAACTGAAGTCCAGCACAGGTGCCTTCTCCAAATTTTGGAAAAAAAATGCAAGTTGGCTATTCAGAGTGGACATGCAAATAAAGTAGATATAGCATTTGCAAGAAGTAGATTGTTACAAATTAAATCCCTTTGGATGTTACCTTGTGCTCATCTCGAAGATGAGTGCCCAGCTCCTCTGTGTGTTTGGTCTCATAGTAGCAGAGTTGACATTTGTAAGGTTTAAGTTCATTGTGTTTCTCTATGTGTTGCTGCAAACTCTCATCACTGGAGCAGGTAAAGGTACACTTATCACAGCGGAAAACAACTCCCTGCAAGTATTTTGACAGTTTGGAACGGCAAACTTCAATGGGAACAACCCGCTCTTCTGTGGGGAGAGGGGAATGTTTATTAAGTTTTAAGAAATAAAAACCATCAGGCAATGTGTCAACAGCTTGTAACATACCAGCCACGCAAGAAACAGGGTCTGCTATTTGTGTATGCAATCCATCTG
This sequence comes from Falco naumanni, assembly GCF_017639655.2. Taxonomy (NCBI): domain Eukaryota; kingdom Metazoa; phylum Chordata; class Aves; order Falconiformes; family Falconidae; genus Falco; species Falco naumanni. The sequence continues at coordinate 5,344,278 of NC_054079.1, read as the reverse complement.
CCGAGCTAAAACTGGACCAACAAAGAAATACAAGAAAATTCCCTTTCTATACAGAGAGAGTTAATCCTACATGACTACAAATGCAGGTGTCCTTGCAAATGTAACCACTCATTGGTGAACAGGATGGGAAGAAGAGATTTGGGGCAGATAAGAGCGTTGGGGCAAATTTGTGAGACAGAGTAGCAGAGCCCAGGAATATAAAAACAGACATAAATCAGTCAGACCAAGCTCCATTCTGGCTCAATACATGACACAAGCCAGTAAAAGGTGCTAGAACTGTAATAAACAGGGAGCATGTAGGGTGATTCCCAATACATCACCCTCCCAGCTTCTGATGATCAGAGCTGGTATTCTCACCATCACGTTTAATGCTACTCCAAGTGGGAGTGAGAGGTTGCGTACAGCAGTGTCTTCTCCTGAAGTTGGTTGTGCAGCAATCAGCCAGGGGCAGAAATTTTCAATACACCCTCAGCTTTTTAATAGTTAAGATTCAAAATCCACACATACTTAATTTCATGCTTCCCACAATTCTGATTATGCTACAAGCATGTATTGAAAATGCTCTCACTGAGTTATTAAACTCTCTACTTCCTTCCTCTCATACAAAACACACACTTTTAATAGGGCAGCACAATTAATTTCAGTCTTTCTATAGAGCCGGAATCCTGATGTGTGTAACATTCATCCACTGTGGTTCTCTGAGCTGTGCATGCAAAGGGAAATCCCAAATTTGACCTTTCAGCAGAGGGTCACCAGAAGATCTTCACTACAGCTTTTGTTACTCAACTGTCCTTTTGAAGTAGAACACTGAAATGTAGTACTATTCTTCCTTATGGACTGCAGATTAAAGGAAGAGTTTGATCTTCCTCATTAATGATATCTTCAAACAAAAATATTCCCAGGCCTGATTCTTAGAGGGTAAACATGAAGGGTAGGGGACTTGTGTCCATTGACACCTCTCTCATAATTTCTATAGGGAGGCAAGAGCTACATAATTCATCCACTTGTTTATGGCCAATGCATAACCCCCACTGCTCATGAGCCTAATTTTCCACAGCCCATCTAAATATTCCACCCTCCTCAGTTTCTTCTCCTCCCTGTCCTCCCCTTTTTTTGAACAAGGAAGTTTTCCTACCTCAGAACTTTCTCTTTGTGCACTTTAAAAAGTGGAAGTTTTCCCCAAAGCTATATCTGAGTGAGACTCTGAAAACTTGTGGGTCCTCTCCAGCTAAAGAAGTTGCAAAAAAATGCTAAGTTGTGTCCATTCAGGATCAAGTGGGAAAAGGGATGGGGGTGCACATGCTCTAAGACATAACAGGAGTTAAAGCTGTCATTTTGGACACATAACAAGAATATTTTAAAAGGTATTTACAGCTCTGTGCAACTGAATTCACTGAAATAAGGTAACTTGCTTTTAAAAGTGAAAAAAAGTTCCAACTAAAAGCTTTTTAAAAAGAAACACTAAAGCATTTGAAAATGAGATTTTTCTCTAGCACATAACACATGTTTTTAAAAAACACTAAAGCAGGGGATGGTATAAAAGGTTTTATCCACCACTTTGGAGCAATGCATCATCCTAATTCATATCAGTAAAACCCATCATCTCACTGACAATCACCCACACACACATCTGCCAAATCACAGGCAACACAACATAGACTGACTTCCCAGCCTGATCTTGGACTTGCCTTATCACCATGGACCTGCTTGGCAATCACTGGATCTGGTTCTGACCTGTGGTTTAACTTCCTGGTTTGATCTTGGATCTGTATCATCGCTGCAAATTTGCCTGATGATCTGGGCTCTTGGTAGAACCTGGCCATCATCTCTGGGTCTGTCCTGCTTGCCTTGCTCAGGTACTGTGGGGCTGGGCCCTGGCCAGCAAGGCTCCACCCCTACTGTCCATGTTATCCTCCTCTACTCCCTGGGAGCAGCTGGCACTTGCTGCTCCATGACAGTAATGACTGTAAACTTAAATGTGCATGTATTCATGTCAGTGAGCTTAATCCAAACAATTAACTTAAAAATTGCAAAGTGATTTGAATTTAAAACATCATATTTAGCAAGGTGATGCTCTAATAATCTCTGACCACTTTAATAGCTGTCTCTCATCACACCCCCACCCCCATTTTCTATATTTGGCTACTCATTTATACACTTATTGTATCTGAGCAACTGGCAAAATTGCAACAAATAGGTGAGTTCTATCCAGAAATTGTGAAACTTAGCTTTGGCTTCTGTACACAAATTTCATTAAAGTTCAGCAGTGCCCACAAAGGCTACCATGTATGCGCTGTAAAAAGATGACATGCCATGGAACAGTTTAGCAAAAGGACTAAGGGGACCTCTGCCCCACCCCCACCTCCAGCATCATCTCTGAAGAAATTTAATCACTGCCTTAGATTGAAACATTTGGGCTACTTGTAATACAGATCTGAGATTAAATAGAAAAGCAATGAATGATGCGCTAAATATTTATAGTATGTAAAGCCAAAGCAGGCATATGTTTTCCTCACAACATAGAAAAAAAAAAAAAAAAAAGCATTAACACTCTAAAGCCCTTATATATGAAAGTTTACTATTCCAGAGAAACAGATGACAATTCTATGAAAAGGAAGGACAAAACAATTATTTATACCAAGAAAAAATAGTAAAATAAATACTAAAAAACAAATGCCTTGAGGGTTATAAACAAGAAACCCTAACTATTGATCTTGGTGGGTTGTGTTCAGTGCTGGAAAAATATCAGGGCATTTCATGATGGGAAAATTTGCTGGCAAGGATAATAAAAACTAATTGCACTGCTTGGACTAAATGAAAGGCCAACAGCTCTGCTGGGCACGTAGCAGGAGTTCACTCTCCGTTATGGAACTTTCAAGAGCTCACAAGATTTGCCTGTTATGAAGGCCAAGAGGAACTCAAGAGCCAAATCTCTTCTCATTGTTTGCCTGTAAAGTAGCTACTGAGTTTGTAATTTCCATACTTACTCCCTGCTTCAGCCCACAAAGGATGAATTGTGCACTTGACCAACCGGACTGCCTTCTATGATGAAATAATTTGCTCAGTGGATGAGAGGAGAACTGTGGACATCATCTACCTTGATTTTTAGCATGGTCTTTGACATGGTCTCCAACAACATCCTTGTTGACAAGCTGGCAAGATTTGGACTGGAAAGATGTATCACAAGCTGGGTAGAAAACTGGATAAACTGAGCCATTAACTACCACCTTTTGAGGTAAGAAAAGTCAAACTGGCAGCTAGTCATGAGTGGAGTTCCTCAGAGGTTGATTCTGGGTCTGGTACTATTCAATATCTTTATAAATGATCTGTATGACAGTATTGAATACACCTTCACCAAGCTTGCAGATGACACTAAACTGGGGGGAGAGGTAGATACACCAGAAGGAAGAGCAACCTTACAGAGACCTCGACTGGCTGGAAGACTGGGCCAACAAGAATTGATTGAGGTTTAACAAAGATAAATGTCAAGTCCTGCACCTGGAACAGAATAATCCCAAGCAGCAGTACAGCTTGGGGTCTAACTGGCTGGGGTGGAACTCTGCTGTAAAGTACTTGGGGATCCTGATGGGCAGCAAGCTGAATATGAGACAGCAGTGTGCCCTGGTAACAATGAAGGCAAACCAATCCCTAAAAGGTAGTTATAGAGAAGATGGAGGTACTCCCTTCATAAGGCTGTGTGGTGACAGGACAAAAGGCAATGGGCACAAGTTGCTTCAGGGGCAATTCCATCTGGATATAAGAAAATTCTTCACCATGAAAACAATTAGACATTGGAATAGGTTATCCAGAGAAGAAGTGGAATCTCCCTTGCTGGAAATATTCAAGACTTGGCTTGACAGGGCCCTGGATAACCTAATCTAAGGTCCTGCTTCCAACAGATGGTTGGACCAGATGATCTCCAGAAGTCCCTTCCAATGTAGACTTTTCTATGATTCTATGAATCAAAGTTAAATCACTCTGAGGAACTGATTGAGCAGAGTAGGTGACACATGACAGAAGGCTGTCAGTGGCAAACTGGCAACATCCTGCTGGCCATAACACTTAAATGTTGTAGCTTGGTAAGAATCAACTTCTGTAGCTATTCACTAAGAGGCAAATAGTCTTCATTTCAACTGCATGCTGCCAAATCAGGGACTTGAGATGCCACCATTTTGAAAGCTATAATGTAAGTTAGAGATCTAGAACTGTTTTCTCACTTTGCTGGAGGGATAGGGATTTTTGCATAGGAGAGAAGATAAAATGGATCAAAGCCTTCAGTCTTCTGACTTTATACTGCTTCCTTTACCTGGAGAACAAGTGTGCTTAGACCACAGCTTGAGACTGTCCTTGTTTTATCAATCCAAATGGCTACAAGTAAGGAAGGCTATCTGAGACTGTGCAACATCCTTCAGTCCTGTCTGCACAGCAGCACCTTCTTTCTGTGCACATTAAACCCCATCAAAATCCTCTGCTTTAGCTGCCACAATTAGACACAACAATAGGTTTTAATCTGGATATATACACCAGAATGAAAAATTTTAAGAAAGGACCTTAATTTCTTTACAGTCAGGGTGCTACATGCCTGAGAAAAATCCTTGCCCTTCCCTCAGGGGCCTATACAACTTTAAAGGCTAAATTTTCATTTGCTTTAAAGCCTTTGATCTGTTTTACCTCCCCCAACACTTTAGTGAGTGTATAATCACATACCCTCCTATTACAGTTTTGCTTCAGCAGCATAAGGGCTCAAGGGTGCTTTGTGCAACTGAAGCCACAGCTATACAAAAGAACAGATCCGGTGTCACATATTCAGGGGTAACCACCCCTGCTTCCTAGCATTTGGTCAGAAACAGCTCTGTAAAACCAGCACAACTGCTTGAACCCATGAAGTGCTACTCCACCATTGCATCTCGACATTCATAGCATTGTCTACTTTTGCTGGAAGCTTGCCTAACTAGGCCCAGCAAGATCTTCGTCTCTGTTTATTTGCATTTAAACTGTCAGAACTTCTCCGCTTGATCTTGGGCACAACCACATACCAGAAAACACGATCTCACAATATGGCCTAAGCCAGTATTTGGAGCCCCAGGGTTTCTGTTCCCTGCTCTCCCTCCTCCCCCTCCTCCCCCCCCCCCCTTTTCTCCCGAGGAGTAATCCTGCAGCATGCCCTAAAGCTGGACAAAATACAACACTATGATACCTTCAAGGACAAGCTTGCACCTAAGTAAAAGCACCTCTTTGAACCCTTAAACTTACTAAGACAGCTTTGTTATATGCCTTTTGGGTCTTTGAGCAGCCCTTAGCCTTTTTCTCAAATGCCCCTTCAAAATAGCATATACAGCAGAAAGAAGTTTGAATGATATATGTTTACTTCACTGCCATTGAAAAGTGTTTTGCTACAAGGGATTATGACAGTGGTTGCAACACCAGAAGCTCTCCAAGAAAAAGATGACATGTGAAACATGCTTGCTCACCAGCAATACAGTGCTCAAAAACTCGGCCCAGCCTGTAGGCTGGTAGAGTACTATCCCAACAAACAGGTTTGAACTTTGGCTGCTGACAGACCTACAAGCATCAAGTGTGATAGCTGTGGGCAGATGTACTGAGTCTGGCTGGGACAGGATTAATTTTCTTCATAGTAGCTTGTATGGGGCTATGTTTTGGATTTCCGCTGAAAACAGTGTTATTAATACAGAGATGTTTTAGCTATTGCTGAGCAGTGCTTACACAGCGTCAAGGCCTTTCCTCACCAGCGAGTAGGCTGGGGTGCACAAGAAGTTGGAAGCGGACACAGGTGGGACAGCTGACCCCACAACTGACCAAAGGGATATTCCAGACCATACGATGTTGTGCTCAGCAATACAAGCTTTGGGAAGAAGAAGGAAGGGGGGGACGTTTGGAGTGATGGCGATTGTCTTCCCAAGTAACTGTTACGCGTGATGGAGCCCTGCTTTCCTGGAGATGGCTGAACACCTGCCTGCCCATGGGAAGTGGTGAATGAATTCCTTGTTTTGCTTTGCTTGCGTGTGTGGCTTTTGCTTTCCCTATTAAACCGTCTTTATCTCGACCCACGAGTTTTCTCACTTTTACCCTTCTGATTCTCCCCCCCATGCCACTGGAAGGGGGAGTGAGCGAGCGGCTACATGGGACTTAGCTGCCCACTGGGGTTAATCCACAACAGCAGGAATCTCAGCCCAGAGTGCCACAAAATATGTCTCTTCTGAGCTTGCCTGTAGTTAATAGAATAGGAATCCCTAATCCTGCTTTTAGCTGGATTAAAAGAAAAGAAGGGAAAAAAAAGGGGGGGCGGGGGGGGGGGGGGGGGCGAGAAAAAAACATTTTAATTTTTGTCTTGTTCTTAAAAATGTGTGAGGAAGATGTTATGAAGAGAGAAATTTCAAGCAAGCAGTCAAGGGTTATTTTTAAGCCTCTAGAGTTAACTGAAACCTTCCTACCACAGTGTTTATGACAGCAAGCACTTTAAAACACATACATAGCAAACAACCTTGGCCTAGATCTGAGTTGTAACTTAGTCTAACTCTTGCTAAATAGGTACTTGACGACTGTTGACCTCTTCTAGAGGAAAAGCTTAAAAAGAATTTTAAATCTGTCCCACTTCTACATTGGTAAACTTTTTATTTCACAGAAAAGTAAGATGTACTTAGGCCTGATCTAGTCAACATATCTGAGCTGACATACAGAGAACAAACTTAATGGATCAATCTGAAAGAGTGGTGTTCTGTTCAGCATTCTCTTTGTCAGATATAGATATATACAGGTACATCTTTACCTCTGTGCAGAACTATATGATCAATCATGTTACGTTTGTATTTGGTGTGATATAGGCAAAGAGGACAACGAAGGTCTTTGGGTCCTTCCTCAGGAACTGCCAAATGTCCAGCTTCCACGTGCATAGTAAAAGCAGATCTGTGAAATGGGAGGGAGACATGGAAGCAGTCAGAAGAGGTGTGTATGGAATGCTGAAGTGTCACAGCTCTATTACAGAAGCGTTGTATAAAATGGTACAGATACCACTCAGCCTTCGCTTTATAAAACCACATGGCATTTCAGCAGGACTACTCACATGGATATTACATGAGCATAAGCATTTGCAGGCTCATATCCCCAATAACCGAACACACATTCTGCACAAGATACTCTTTTGCAGTGATTGCTCTATAGTCACATTGCTATAGTTAAGATGGCAAAAGTATTTCCAACTTTTGTGCTTGTTATTTGCTTGACTTTGGCAAAGAGAGACATTTTAGCAAGTTGGGTAAAATCCTTTCAACTGTCCTAGACTTTGAAGGGTGAAAAAAATCTTATTTCTCATGGGGGGAAAAAAAAATCCTCAACAGTCTCTCTCTTTATAGGACTAGCCCCACAACAGCTGAAATGTTCAGAGTCAATATGAAATAGACTTGCACCTACAGTAAATTTGACACCAAGCTGATTAGTTTGGATGCCTCAATTATGAGGACCTGAAAACTCAAGACTGAGAACGAAGAGTACAAATGAAGAGTACTTTTGCACAACAAATCTCATACCATTAGCTGCATACTTAAAAGATATGAGAGACATACACGCAGAGGAAATTAACTATGCACCTATCAAGCTACAAGGTCAAATACTAAAATGAGAGGTGTTTGTAAACTTGGGGGAATTAGGTCATTTTTTTTCCTGAGGTAGTGCTAAAGCTTGCAAGAGCAAAGCTGCTGGCTGCATTAAATTACAGAATTTAAAGCCCCTTTGAAAGTTCTCAAAGTCTGTTGGCTTGAATGCAAAACAGTTTACTAACACAACTGGCTTTGGGCCTGATCCAATGGTCATTGAAGCCAATAGGTGAGTTTTTTACCAACTTCAGTGGATGCTTTTGTGTGTTTTAATTCTCTGTGGTGACTGTAAGTTGTTTTTTTTAATAAGAGCTCATGTGTGTATGTTGTACATTTAAAGAGGAAAGACTTAATCCCAGAAAGTTTGAGACTCCACAATAAAGAACACAACTCTCTTTATGTAACTATGAACATATGTAATTACAGCTTGATTTAAGGCATTTTTTTTTAATTCTGGTAGGAGAAAATGGCAATAGGAAAATGTGAAAAGATACATTGGACCTATCAAGTGTTGGAAATGCTTAAACAAATAATAATCTGCAGTAGCGATAGTAATAGTAATTGGAATTAAACAGCAAGTTGTGTCGTATAACTAGCAAGGAGCTGAAGCAACAAAACCTGATCCCTTATGAATGTATAACTTGAGGCTGCTCTTGTATGAGGTCTCTCATGTCTAACGTCCAGCATACAGGAGTTGGACTCGATGATCCTCATGGGTCCCTTCCAACTCAGGATATTCTGTGATTTTATGATTCTAATAGGAAAGGTTGAGCATAACTCTTCAACAGAACCTGTCTCCTTTATCCAACCACGCTACCTGTTTTCACAAATCTCCTAAGGACATAATAGCTTTGAGACCCTGAATGTCAGCTAAGGGGGCTATGACTGAGGGTTCAAAATATCCGAAGGAAACTGAGAAACAGCACAACTGCATAAACCTTTTTTTTCCTTAGGGAACATGGCTTAAACATACACCTGAAACTTTAAATTATGCAACGTTTAATTGGATTTGCTGAAATGTTTCTATATACTATCAGGCACTTTGGAGCATGCTTTATATCTCAGCCAGATAAACTGTGGGGGGTAGGTATTATGAGAGCTTTCTTCATAGAGGGAATAGAAATTCTATAACCTACCTAGAATATTTGACTGCCCCATGCTTCATACTAACTGTTCCAAAAACATGCCTTATTTTTTTGAGAGAAAACTCCTCATACTTGATAGTGAGGACCAGCATCTAATTACAAATTGTGAGGAGGAAAAAAACGCCACTCTTTGTACTATTTACTGTAGTGAGTACAGCCTACTGCAAGTGTTTCTCATGCTTGTCCCTTCAGCAGATGGTACAGGCTGTTATAGGAATGAAGAAAAATAATTAACACGGCTGCTGCTGTGATCTGGTATGGCATTTCCTATGTTCCTCTCCCTGGTCACCACTGGTCATGTGTCTCTTAGGTACAGCCAGTTCACACAAAGATTTCAGAAGTCTTTTGAAGCGCTAAAAATATACCATTAGAAGTTCAGTTTGTTTGTTTTGCACAACACTTACTTAAAGCCTGTATAAAAGGAACAATCTTTGCACTTGAAGAGTTTCTTCCCTCCATGCTTGTCACGGTAGTGACGTCGAATGCTCTGTATGTAACCCGAGGAGAAGTCACAAAATTCACAGTTAAGGATAGCTTCTGTTTTTTCCACTCCTGCAGCACTCCCAGAAAGTGGGATTTGGCTGATATTGTTCCTGGCCAGAGCTGCAGACTGGTAATGGTTCAACTGTTGCTGAACATCAGGAGGTTCCGAGTATGAAGAGTCTATAAAGAAAGAGGGAGGGTTGTCATTCCAGGTGGGTCAATGAAATTTAAAAAGGTTCCAGGCCTGCTCCAGCAGACAGTCTTCTGAAGAAATAAGTGGATTACCATTTCTTCATCTAACCCGATTTGTATTCTACAATGTAAAAGGTGGTCAGTTGAGATTAGACTTTTTAAATCTGATCTGGGGAGCGATAAATATATGAGAGTAACTTATTAAAGACAGAAAGAAAAAGGAAATGGATACAATATTTCCCTTGCCCTTATACAACCCAACACAAGGCTGTCACACCATTTTAATGATATTTAAAAAAACACAGACTAGATATGTTTCATCACACAAACTGAAAACTAGAATACTTTATTAAAAAAAAAAAAAAAAAAAAAAAAAAGGAGGTGAGTCTTGGAAGTTTCCCAATACTTTGATTTGAATGTGGAAGTTAGGAATTCAGCTACTTTGTCCTATCTAATCCACAACTGCCCATGAATGGTACAAATGAAAGCAGACAAAGCACAGATGAATTTCAGTGTGACATTCCTGAAAAGATAACAAAAGGCTCTTTTCTTAATGTTTTTGAAAAGGAAAACAAAAGATGATTAAAAAAAAAAAAGTCAGAATACAAAGTATACTAGCCACCTCATGTTTTAACAGGTACTTCATTTCCAAAGTATAATTCCCTGAGGCTGCATATGTATGAATTCTCTAAAACACATACTTGTTGGAAATTAACCAATTAGTAAAGAGAAACAAAAGGCAAACAGGCCTGTACAGCACTCAGTGTCTGGACTTCATCTGTTTTCAAGAGAGTAAAATGGTTGCTTTCTTTCCTCACTGGCATAGAGATAGTTATATATGCTTTAGAAATGAAAAACAGGCCAACAGCAACAACAAAAAGTACCAAACAAAACCAAAACTTAAGGAGGAAAATGACTCCAGGCTCCCCAGCTTCATCATCAGGTATACAGCAGAGACATGAAAGCTTCTGGTAAAACAGTTCAGGGGTTTTTTTTGTTTCTTCTAGCTCAGCTGCATGAGCAGAGACTGGATCACAATATATTTATTCTCTTTCTTCTCATTACTTCTACAGCAGGTTTGCTCACAATGAGTTCTACCCATTCAAATCTTAAGGCCCTGTGTCACTCTCAGCTGCTTCCAGCCTGCCATGAGGCAAACTGTGGGAAAGAAAAAACCCAAAATGTTATCCCATAAAAGAAGTACACAGCACTCCTGCTCAAACATATTTAAGAAATACACAGGCAGCCAGTGGTGGCCGGAGAGGTACTTTGTGTGTGTGTGTGGTACATACACCTCTGAAGGGAATGCAGCCTGTGGGCAACCCATGCTGGAGCAGGCACACAAGGCAGAAACCGTTACACATATCACCTCAACCTTCTACACCACCCAATTCCTTATTAGAGGAATTTTGACAGACTGAGTGTAACTTGTGAAAATAAGGGAAGATGAGACTGGAGAGGAGAGAGGATAGGTGTTTATGCGTTTGTCTAAGTGTCATCTTTTTTTCTCAACGCCCAAATCAATGATGGGAGGTTTGGGCTGGTTGGCAATAAATTAACACAAGTGAAATTTCCCAACTTTAAACTGTTTTTCCCACAACGGTAATTAGCAGAGAATGTGGGCAACACCGGGAACTGTCATGGGCTGGATCTGGAATAATTGGAATGATTTTGAGTCTCCAGAAGGAGCCTTGATTCTGCTATTGGGAATTTGTGGTGGTGTACTGTGGTGTGAGTGGTGGGCCCATTATGTGTTTGGGGGTGAGTGTGAATACTGAATAGCTGGGAAAAGAAGGGTCCAAAGGGACCCAAGAAAATGGTACTGGTATGGGAAGATGATTGGGAGGAGATGGGATGGTGCTTGCTTCATGTCCACGTTCTAGTTGCCTGGAACCTGGACCACCTCCCAGTACAGACTCCAAGAAAATTAGCCTGGGCCTTGCAGAGAGAAGAGGATACATATAAAACACTAGGAGAGAGATGTGCTGCTTTCTGTGAAGGTATGCCAGCACACGTTGTAGGTAGGCTTCAAGTGGAGCTCCAAAAATATTTGCAAGAGAAGTTGCAAATCAAGCCGCCATTCTCTCCCAGAGGAACGGTTTGCTAAAGGAAGCAGTAGCAAATGCTCAGTGCGAAAGGGAGAGCCTTAATCAGACTTTAGTACATAGTGGTGCTAATTAGCCAGATTAAAGACTAATGCACCGAGCCACTACAGGAACAGTCAGTAAGCACACGTTGACTGGACTGGGATCCTTAAACCTGGGATGATGATATTTGGGACTCTAATGATGAATTAATAACAGAAGCCTATCAGGCAGCCCCTAGTTACTGTAATTAAGTAGACCTGTGCAAGCAGGGGCATTGTTCCCCAGAACATGATCACACAACAGGTTCTTTACTCAGAGCAAGATTAAGGCTGTGTGGGAAACTTACAGCCAACACACTTGGGAAAACTGCCTTGCAGTGGCTATGGAGGTACTGAGAAACCAGAGGAGGAGGGATATAGCTGATGGCTCAGCAGAGCAAAGCTCTTGGGGGGTTGTGTCCTATGCCCTATGTAATGGGGGTGGGGTTGGGGATCAGCTGACAGAGGGATATGTTAAGAAATGGTCTGATCTTGCTGCTCTCAAAAATAAGATATCCCCATGGAGGGACTGGGAAGAGGGAGGTGATCAACTGCAGTTGCTTGGGTTGATGGAATGTGTTCACAGGCAAAGGGGAGGAGGAACCCCAGTAAGGCTGTGGCCACTGATGCCAATGGCCCAATAGCTCTGATGGTTAGACAATTATTAACGCCCTTTTGGTATCACCTGACAGCTCGGTGCCCTGTTGATCAATGAGTGACCTATATGTACTGTACTAGGAAGAGCATCGTTGGTAATGTCTAAAGACCAGTGGTCTGGTTGACCTCGGAAAAAACATCAGGAAAATATGGGAATTCTCCATGCTCCTACCCTACACACTAGGACTTATGGATGGTCCTGAAGGAAAAGGGGGAGAATATGGCTGAGTGGGGTGAAAAAAACCCATTAGGTATCTAGCACTGTGAGTCAAGGAATTGCAAGTGCAAGGCAAAGTTCAGTTAAACCATTAGCTCCTCCTCCTCCTCTCACCTCCAGCCCATATACTGTTTGGGTGCCTGAACTGAACTTACCGTATTATAGGGGCCTCACCACTGGCCTGGCAGAAAATGGGAGATAACTGAATCTATTGGACTATCTGGATACCTCAACAGTATTATGCCCTAGCACACACTGCCCTCATGCAAAATACCCTGAGTTTTGACGTATGCACATCCCTGGTTATAGCCAACTGACCAAATCTGTATATCAAGTAACCTGGAAAGAATCAGTTTGAACAGGCAGAGGAACAACAGCAAGCTTTTGAGCAGCTCAACCAGGAAATAGCCCATGCCATGGCATTAGGACTTATCTGGGAAAGTAGTGATGTAAAACATTTGTTATATACTAGTGCAGGAAAAAAACCAGCATCATATGGAGCTTGTGGCAATGAGCCCATCAAGATGGGAAGGTGGCCATTGGGATTCTGGAGCCAGAGTTACAAAGGGGTAGAAAATAATTATATCCCTCCAGAATAAGAAGTCCTGGCTCCATATGGAGGTGTTCTGTGTGCCACTGAAGTATTAGGCACAGAGCAGGCACTGTGGTTATGCCCCAGACTGCTGGTCCTGAATTTTATGTTTAAGGATTCAAAACCCACTGGCGGAAGAGCAACCACTGCTATGTGGCAAAAATGGGTCCTGGCTCTTACCCAGTAGGCACATACTGGTTCATGCTCCAGATCAGGATTAGTTCAGCTTGTTAGTCAGTGGCCAGCATATCAACAGTAGAAGGAACACTAAACTCCTTGGACAGTTGATGCCCCAGCATATGATGAATTAAGTGTAAAAAATAAACGGAGTCCATTTACTGGCAGATCCTGTAACATCACAGCAGGAAACAGGAGATGACAAGCCACTTCCTGGAACCCCTCTACAGGAGAAGCTGCATCACACAAAGTGACTGGACACTCCAATCAGTTTGCAGAGGTAATGGCCTTGAGAACATGCTCCTGTGCGTGTGACTGACCAATAAACCTCTACAATGGAAGAAGGCTCAGCGGAGATGGGCAAGGGTGACATGCCCATGAAGCTCAGAGACTAATGCAAAGAAGTTGATTTTATCTCAATATAAAGGGGACAGGAGGGTGGCCTTTGTTTTAGATAAACATCTATGTCAGTTGAGTGAATCAACTGGTTGTGTTCATTAAAAGGGTGTGAATGTCTCCTGTAGTTAGCCAGACTGGGGGTGGGCGTGTGTGTGTGTGTGGGGGGGGTGGCTGATCCCATCATAAAATATAAAAAATAACTAGCAAAAGAATGTCAAAGAGAACAACAGGCTTGAGCTGGCTTCAACCCACATTTTCCTTCCTGACAATCATGAGGGTGGTCACATTACAGAGATCGGTAATGGGAATCACATTGGTATTGTGATTGAACTGTGTACTGCAATTGCTATGTTTTGCTAAGTGTAACTTATGCTTGTATTCTTTTTTTCAGTTTTCGGAAGGAGTATCCGGGGAACTACAGGCCTGTCAGTCTGACCTTGGTGCCGGGGAAGGTTATGGAGCCCATCATCTTGAGTGCCATCAATGCGGCACGTACAGGACAACCAGGTGATCAGGCCCAGTCAGCAAGGGTTTATGAGAGGCAGGTCCTCTTGACTAACCTGATCTCCTTCTATGACAAGGCAACCCACTTAGCGGATGAGGGAAAGGCTGTGGATGTTGTTTACCTGGACTTTAGTAAAGCCTTTGAGACTGTCTCCCACAGCATTCTCCTGGAGAAACCGTCTGTTCATGGCTTGGACGGGTGTACTCTGCGCTGGGTAAAAAGCTGGCTGGGCGGCCAAGCCCAAAGCATGGTGGTGAATGGAGTTACATCCAGCTGGTGGCCGGTCACATGTGATATTCCCCAGGGCTCAGTAGTGGGGCCAGTTCTGTTTCATATCTTTATCAACGATCTGGATGAAGGAATTGAGTGCACCCTCAGTAAGTTTGCAGATGACGCAAAGATGGGGGGGGGGAGTGTTGATCTGCTTGAGGGTAGGAAGGCTCTACAGAGGGATCTGGACAGGCTGGATCGATGGGCCGAGGCCAACTGTATGAGGTTCAACAAGGCTAAGCGCCGGGTCCTGCACTTGCTTGGGTCATAACACCTCCATACAACGCTACAGGCTTGGGGAACAGCGGCTGGAAAGCTGCCTGGCGGAAAAGGACCTGAGGGTGCTGGTTGACAGCCGGCTGAATATGAGCCAGCAGTGTGCCCAGTGGCCAAGAAGGCCAATAGCATCCTGGGCTTGTATCAGAAACAGTGTGGCCAGCAGGACTAGGGAAGTGATCGTCCCTCTGTACTCGGCACTGGTGAGGCTGCACCTCAAATACTGTGTTCAGGTTTGGGCCCCTCACTGCAAGACAGACATTGAGGTGCTGGAGCGTGTCCAAAGAAGGGCAACGAAGCTGGTGAAGGGTCTGGAGCACAAATCCTATGAGGAGTGTCTGAGGGCATTGGGGTTGTATTCTGCTAACTTGTAGTGGCAAGGAAAACCAATTTGGGCAGCAGCAGAATGGAAAGCAATGCAACAGCTGAAACAAAGACCTATTTTAATACATCATATTAACTCGCATATCCCAAATTCAAAGGTAACTCAAGAAGAGAAACAAAATAAGCAGGCCAACCACTTGGCTCAAATTGCCATCAAAAATTTGGTATGGGAACATAAGAGAATTTATTTTTAGCCAGGTGTATTGGGTTTATGTGGCAAAATTTTGGTAGCATAGGGGTGCTGCAGGGGTGGCTTCTGTGAGAAGACACCAGGAGCTGCCCCCATGTCCAACAGAGCTAGTTCCAGCTGGCTCCAAAACGGACCCAAAGCTGCCCAAACCTGAGACAATCAATGGCATTGATGGTGCCTCTGTGATCACATATTTAAGAAAGGGTAAAAACCCACTGTGCAGCAGCCTTGAGAGTTAGGAGTGAGAAAAATAGGAAACAGCCCTGCAGACACCAAAGTCAGTGAAGAAGGAGGGGGAGGAGGTGCTCCAGGTGCCAGAGCAGAGATACCCCTGCAGCCTGTGAAGAAGACCATGGTGAAGCAGGTTTTCCTCCTGCAGCCCATGGAGGACCACGCCAGAGCAGCTATCCTCACTGCAGCCCATGGAGGTCTCCATACTGCAGCAAGTGGATATTCCCTAAAGGAAGATGTAGACCATGGAGAAGCTCACACAGGATCAGGTTTTCTAGCAGGAACTGTGGCCCGGGGGGGGGGGGGGGGGGGGGCGGAGAGAGAAAGGGGGGGAAGAGGGGGGGTATGCTGGAGCAGTCTGTTCCCGAAGGACTGTACCCTGTGGTAGGGACGCCACACTAGAGCAGGGGAACATCATGATGAGGAAGGAGCACCAGAGACAAAGCATTATGAACTGATGGCAGTCCCCATTCCCTGTCCTCCTGCAACACTCAGGGGTGGGGGAAGGAGCTAAGAAGAGTCAGGAATGAAGGAGTGAAGCTGAGCCTGGGAAGAAGGGAGAGATGGGGGGAAAGTGTTTTTAGTTTTGTCTTTTGTTTCTCACTATCCTACTCTATTTGTAACTGGCAATAAATTAAATCCATCTTCCCCAAATTGAGTCTGTTTTGCCCATGAGAGTAATTGGTGAGGGATTTCCCTGTCCTTATCGCAACCTATGAGCTTTTTCATCATATTTTCTCCCCCTGCCCTGCTGAGGAGGATTGAGAAAGCAGCTTCATTGGCACCTGGCATCCAGCCAAGGTTAACCCACCACAACCTGTCACAAGGAGGAACAAATGGAATACTTGATGCTGATTGCCAACGAAAAGGAATACCACTGAGATCTGTTTTTATAAAGAATTTTACATAGAATGAACATGAGGAACTTAGTGGGCCACTTCAAAAATGTATTGAGCAAGCTAATACCATGGCACAGTCTGAAGTAAAAGAAAGGGTACCCACAGATATGTCAAGAGGCAAGTTTAGCCATAACTGAAGCAGAAAAACACAGAATAACAACAGGGAAGCTGCAAATCTCATTACTGAAATTTTTACTATAAAACTTACTTAGAGATTACCTGTACAGAAAGAGTAACAAGATTAGCAAGATGTTAAAGTCCTGCCTGCACTATGGACCTAAAAGATTTCAGCATCTCAATACAATAGTGTTCCCGTACCCAAAAGGGAAAGTAGCTCTCTGAACAGAAAGCAATAGAAATGACTGTCCACATGTGCACCATTGCCCTTCCAGATGGGCAGACAGTGAGCACCAGTGAGGCAACAGCCAATTGTTAGGAACTTCAGGAATTTTAGCCAATCAGAATTGGGCATTCTCTACCCAATCTTATAACTGACATAGTGTGCTGTTGCTCGGGGAGGGACCTGACAGAGACCCCACAAGAGGCCTTAGGAGCACCTGAGAGCAAAGAGTGGGGACCCCCAGACCTGCAGTCAGACTGCATATTGTGCAGCTGGATCTGCTACACTGACCCATCCAACTTCCCACTGGGTTCATGCAGGATCATGCTGTCTCCCCTGTGGGACAGGGAGGTCATGTTAGAAATCATTATGATGACCCACCCAGCTTCTCTACTGGACTATGTTGTCCCTCCCATGGAACAGGGAAGCTGTATCACTTGTTAACATTAATTATAACTACAACTAAAAGTGCTTTAGTATCTCAGCCGATTTAGTCTCCACACCGTCAATTTGGTCTTGAACTGCAACAATGAATTACTGCAGTTTGCTGGTATGCTTACTGGAAAGCCAAAGGAAGTCTTAGTGACTCAGAAAGGGGAAGAGAGAGACAATATTTCCAGAAGTGCCTAAAAAATAATTTTGCCATTCTGAAAAATTTATCCAGAGTATAGGCACAATAACTTACACAAACTGTCTGTCAACTCTGCTGAAAGTCATCATCTCTTTCAAAAGAGCCTACATATATGAAAGGAACTCATGGTCTCCACTACAACGGAATGCAGAAAACATTGGTTTCATACATGCCTGGATACCGTAGGTTCATACACAAGGGAAAAATATATTAAAAAAATCCCCCTGCTGAAGGGAAATGAACATTCAAGTTTTATATGCTACATCGAAACTATGAAATGTGTGTCAGAGTCCTAACAGAAGAGAAACCGTGGTACTTTCAGAAAGAAAAAAATATTTTAAATTAAGGTTCTCATCCAGTTACAGAAAACTTATTTGGAAGTCAAATTATGCTCTATCTATTTGTAGATACTTTAAGAGCCATCAATGGACATGGACACAACAGCTAAACACTAAAAACAGCCCACCTAAAACAAGCAATAAGAACAAATCAGAACAACACATGTAAATGTTTAAGTATTAGAAACAGAGAAGCAGTCAGAAAATTAGAGGGGAAAAAAGTATTTAAAACCCTCTCATAACTAGACAAATATTACACAAGTATTTAAATACTTGCAAAATCAGAGTTGGGGATGGAGGGGAAAATATTACTTAAGAAAAGCAATCGACTTGCTGGTTTGAGTGTGCTGATAAGTAAGCATATTATATCTGCAAAGTACTAATAAAGAAATATCTCAATGACCACAGGGAGCTCGGCAGATAAAATTAAATACATCACACTTTCCCGGTAAATCCATAATAGAATATCAACTACAGTGTTAGATAGATCAGCATCTATATGACAAAAGAAATACATCAAGGAGATGTTTAACTCCTGAGTTCAGAGCAAACATTGAGTGAGCGCACTAAATCTCAATGAGTATTTAAAAACTCTTGGGGAAAAATGGGAATGCAATATCAAATAGAAACCCAGCGCATTACAGATTGGTGAGAAGCCGCCCTAAAGACACTGAAAGGAAAATATCTGGAATGCTATTTAATTTAGTATGCATGGGTTCACATAAAGAGATAATCACAACAAAGAATGTCGGAGAAACATATAGGGGAAAAAAGCAGGAGACAAAAGGTTTCCTCTTTAGATAAAAATATGCTTGTGAAGACAAATCAAGATGAAGGACCACACAAACCCCACAAAATACATCCAAAAGCAAGTAGGATTTTACAAATAATAATTTTTAAAATAAATGAGAAAATGCTAAGCATGGGGAGATTTAATAGTAGTCTATGAGATTTCAGAGCATAATTGCTGTTGAAATTCAATCGATCAAAATTACCATCGCATAAAGTGGTGGGAAGGCATATAGTCATGAGTGGCAACAGCTCGGAGAGTCGAAAGGTGAAAAAGAGGAGTGTCATACAAAGTCTGACAAGACTATATACATTTATTCATTTTATGCCACACATCACTGACCTGAAATATAACATTCTGGCATTAAACTAAACTGGGGTAAGGGGGAGGATACAGAACAGAACAAGATTCAGATTGATGCAACATAATGTTGAAGAGCAAGCTTAGGGAACCATACTGTGTAAAGAAGTTCTAACAGGTGCACACTTAAAAACTAAATTTGAACCTAATTCTGATTTATACTAAGGATACTTTACATTGCTAGGATGATGCAAACAAGATGCAATAGAAAAGTGTGTTATGTCCTGACTGTTTTTACACTCCAAAAAAGATAAATGAGAGTAATCACAATAGAAAGATTATAAGCCCCTAGAATATAATTCACATTTAAACGATTAATTTAAAAGTTTTGTTGAATATGCATTGTAAGAAGTCATGTCAGTACTATCAGGGCTGCTGTTGGAATATTTTCATGGAATCATACAATCATTTAGGTTGGAAAAGATTATCGACTCCAACCATAAACCTAACACTGCCAAGCCCACCACTAAACCACATCTCTAAGCACTGCAGCTACATGTCTGTTAAATATCTCCAGGGATGGTGATTCAACCACTTCCATGGGCAGCCTGTTCCAATGCTTGACAACATTTTCAGTGAAGACATTTTTCCTAATATCCAATCTAAACCTCCCTTGGCACAATTTGAGGCTGTTTCCTCTTGTCCTATCACTTGCAATTTATCACTAGACTCTTAGCTTATGTACTGCCATAAACAAGAGGGGACACAAAATACAAGAAATGCAAAAGGCTGAGAGCCTCTTGCCCTGTACAGCAATTGGGAACAAAAGAAACCTCTTATTTTAAAGTAATAACTCATTTATTAAGTTTCCCACACATCGCATGGGGCCAAGATAACCTAGGAGTTCCAGAGGTCCAAGACGCAACAGCAGACAAAAACATTTTACTGTGAAAATTCCATCTATTTACTGTAGAATGTAAAACTACTTCTAAAGCAAGATGAAAACCCGTCGCAGGCAAACCAATCTCGACTCAGGGAATTTTACTTAATTTAGTTTATTGTCAACTAACATGAACTTTTAATTACTGATTTGGATATTGAGGAAGAAAGAAAACTGAAACAAACAATTAGGGAAACACCTTTCCTCCCTCTTCCCCAGGGTCAACTATAAGCCAGACACTTATCCACCACCACTCCCTTAGTTCTCAACTCCCCTTGGTTTTGCCACACATTACACCCAATCAGTTACAATTCCTTCAGCAAGGTGACAGGCAGCACAGGAGGTTGAGGTCAGCACATAATGGTTTCTTTCTACCCCTCCTTGTTTCTTACTCATCTACCTCCACTGCTCCTTGATTCTTACTGCTCTGCTCCAGTGTGGGTTCCACCATGGGCTGCAGTCCCTTTCAAGGGTGTCACTGCTCCCACGTGGAGCACCTCCTTCCCCTATTGGCAACCACCCTTTCTTAAATATGTTCAAGCAGAGGCACCATACTCTGATCCTTTGAAAGTCTGGCTCACAACGGGTTCTTTAGATTTGTTTTAGAACTGGCTGTTCACAGCCTCCTCCCACAATGCAGCCCCTTGCTACCAAAACCCAGCCATTTATGCCCAGTATAAAACCCAAAACCACTAGGGCACAAAGAGAGGACACTGCATAAAATAATGCTTTGTCTTATAGCCTGCTAGAATGTAATAAACGCAGTCATGAATCATGTCAAAAATAGAATGTAGTGCGATAAGTGTAATTGTTGTACCCTGTGTAAATCTAAAACCTGTATCACAATTGTAATGAATGGGCACGTGTGATTCTCCTTTGAGACAATGTAAAAGCTCCTGCTTCCTCTGAGGCAATCACTGCTTAGAAAAGCCTGCCAAAGGAGACAAGGAAAGCATGCCAGGGAAAGCCCGCTGCCGAAGGAGACAAAGACCCTGAGATTCAAACAAGTTACCTAAACCCCGCTTGCTTCGTATGTTAATTAGCTTATCAGTCCTTTGCCTGGAATGTGGTGGTCTTGCAGGTTTGTAGGTGATTCATGTTCTTGTGACCATCCGATCTTCTTCAGCAAGGAAAGGTGATTCATGTCCTTGTGACCATCCAATCTTCTCCAGCAAGGAGACTTAGCACTCCCTCCCTCTAGATAGCATTTGAATGTCTCTCATCTTTTCTCATTCTCTTTTAAATAGCCCCTTTGTTAGAGAAAGAAGGGCAGGCGTCTCCCCGTCTCCCCTTTGTTAGAGGAAGAGGGGCAGGCGTCTCCTCAAAAACTGTAGTTGTCTCCTCAGAGCTGTGTGCCTATGTGACCAGACACCGCACCCATGACTAGTCACCATACCCACATTTCTGAGTAGACATATACAATCACGGGCGGTGTTAAGCGTCCCCATTTCACACTATTTCTCCATATCAATCCCCCCTTTTTATTAAATTAAGTAAATTCTTTTACTTAAGCAGTCTTCCCGAATGATATAAAGCATCATACATAAGCGTTACCCTTTTAAACATTCTCCAAACCCACAAATATAACTTAATGGTTAGTATTAAGGAAATTCCTAAACTGATCAATAAGATCACAATGGGGTGTACCATAGTGTTAAGAATTCCTGTTGCAGAAGGTGACCAGCCAAAGAGAGTATCCCACCAATTAGGGTTTCCATCCTGTTCTACCTTTTTTAAAACTTTCTTGATCCCCCCTACATCATGATGGATCATAAGAAGAGTTTCGTGTCCCTTTTCTTTGGTTTCTTCCAGTATACGTTGTAAATCTGCATGTTTTAATAGTTCTTTTATACTACTTATATTTAGTCCTATGGGGGTAGGAATTATCATCTGTGATAGGGTAAAGTTGGATTTTAAGAATTGATGAGACACTATTGGGGCTGAGTAACTAAAATCGCATCCTGTTATAGTAGTAAAATTACAAATACAATAATTTGAATATTGTGCAGTCTCTTTTACCTCCCCATCTACGGTTATTGTGTTACACTTAGTTCTCAAACACGTACTAACCTTCCCTGCATATATAATTACTGTTTTCAAGTTTGCATTTGGTCTGGCCTCGAAATGACATATTTTCTGATCTGTATCTAAACAAGTATCCTGGGCCATTATAGTATTGCTTTCACAGAGGAAGCCCTGCTGCTCTCGCATAATACAAGATTCTAAATCTACTGTTTGCCACTTGTCGCCTATCTTTCTGGCCCATGTTCTATGTTCAAAAGGGTACAGGAGCACCCCATTATGGTTAATTCCAAGGGCTACAATGGGGTGTATGGTAATTATTACTGCATTATGTATGGTTAATACAAAAGCTGTGATTGTGTGTGTGTTGGGGTCGTAGGTAAAGTTCACCATATTCCACCATGACTGGAGTTTTCTTTCTACTTCCGTAGCATTGTCCCAAACCATCTTTCCAATTTCCGTAGGAAATATGCCTTCCTCTCCTTCTCTTACTATGGATGCAGCTATTGATTGCATCCACATTTGGGCTTGGATACAACTTAGAGCCAGGGCGACGTCGTCCTGTAAACCACCTAATGCCTTAGTGATGAGTTGCTGATCTTCCATGTTTATTTGTTCCCACCTGGGGAGTACCTTCGACATCAACCATTGGTGTGCCCCAATGCTGATAATGAAGATATTAGTGGTTGTTGTAGTTTTGATAGATCGGCCGTGGTGGCGGCTAGTTTATTCATTATCACCTCTGAGTCTATGGAATTTAATACTCCGAGTCCTGTTCCCAATATTCCAGTTACATCCCTCACTATTCGGTTTCGATAAATATTTCCCCTTTTTCTTAACCAAGTTGTCCATCCCTCATAAGAGGTTCGTAAGAAGGGGGAACAGGATGGCTTAGCATCAGAAACATTGACTTGTATTTGTAACTCTATTCTTTTAAGAGACCATTCTGGGTTAAACAACATTTGTTGCTGACCTGTATTTCTGATTACATATGGTCCAATTGTATAAATTTTTGGATTTGGTTTAGTTAACTTAAGATCAAGCGTTAATGGGGTTGTTGTAACTGTGGTGGTGGTAGGAACAGTGGTTAGCATGATTGTTATTTTGATCTTATAAGTCAGAGCTGTTCTTGGGGATTCCTTTCCTAGGCATATTATAAAGATGGGCTCGGTTAAGGTAAAATTGTGCCAACATTCCCGTGAATTAAAGCACATGGCTGTATTTAGAAGGGTAAATTCCTTATCTACCTTTCTGACATTAATCAGGGTGTCTCCTGAAATCTTGGTGTTATCTTTTTGATTATACGTTTGACACCCTACTTTTATCCTATCTCCTAATTTTCCCCATAATCGGTCGACTTTGTGTACATCCTCCCGATCCCATTGATTCTTTTGGTACACCTCATTTTCAGAAAAAAACACCATAGCTAGTTTTGTCTTTGAGTCCACCTTTCCCATTATTCCAGTGTGTTTTTTCTGGGCATGATTCCAAGGCCAGTTATCAGGCTCTTGGTTGTAGGCAAGAGAGAGGGTACAAAAAAACACAAATGGTTTAAACCCACTATTGATCATTTTAAGAATCTAGACGTTCCTCATATATACATATAAAATCTGTTTTGATCAAAAATATCTTTGTTTGAGTTGGGGCTTACCGATAATAAGTTGGGCAAGACTGGCCACTGGCTTAGTCCCAGACTCCTTTTTTCTATATTGTTTGTTGTGGTGCTCTTCCCATATGGTGGATCCACAACCGCTCAGGTTCACTTACTTGCCACCCACACTGTTCCCATTTGTCCGAGTAAATTTGAGTTTCAGTTCTTTTTTATCTGGGGTTACTTTCCACGAAGTTGCAGGGGCTTTCTTGATCCGGGTATGGTGAATCCAAGAATTCTGTCCCTCAACCTTGATTGCAGTGTAGGTGGCGAGTAGGACTTGAAAAGGTCCGGTCCACTGTGGTTCCAGGGTTTTATCTGCAAAACACTTAACGTATACATAGTCCCCTGGTCGTATGTCGTGAACAGGTCCATCCAGACCCCTACTGCGTGTTCCCATCACATGCTTCTCAATTCTTATTAATTGTTTGTTTAGTGCCACCATATAGGAAGTCATTGTTTCTTCACCAATCTGTGAAGACGTCCCCTTTTGTACCCCATAGGGTCGTCCATACAAAATTTCAAATGGGCTAAGCCCCTCTTTTGCTCTTGGTCTAGTTCGAATTCGTGTAAGAGCTAATGGCAAAGACTGGGGCCAAGTTAGATTTGTTTCTTGACCTAGCTTGACAATCTGTTGTTTGATTAGATGATTCATCTTTTCCACCTGGCCACTTGATTGTGGTCAGTATGGGGTATGTAATTGCCAATCTATTCCTAGATGGTGGCTGATCTGTTGCACTATTCTGGACACAAAAGGTGGTCCTCTATCCGAGGACATTACCGCTGGGACTCCAAACCTAGGTATTATCTCTTGGAGTAGTATTTTGGTCACTTCCCGGGCTTTAGCAGTTCTGCATGGGAAGGCTTCTGGCCAACATGAAAAGGTATCTGTTAGCAAAAATAAATATCGATACCCCCCTTTTTTAGGAAGTTCCGAGAAATCGATCTGCCAATGTTGCCCTGGAACATTTCCTTTCCCAATTTTTCCCAACTTTGGCCCCTTGGTTATCTTAGGATTAGTCTGGAGACAAAGATCACATTGTTGGGTTACTTGTCTAATAGTAGTATACATGTTTCGTGCTATTATGTTTTTAGTGAGATCCTTATATAGAGCTTCTGCCCCCCAGTGCCTTTTTCTATGTTCTTCCCAAACTACTGACCATACCATGTAGGAAGGAATCACTATTCTCCCATGTGAGATTACAGCCCACCCTTCCTCATTATATGATCCCTCTAGGTCAGAAATCAGTTTGTGATCTTCTTTAGTATAGTCTGGTTTACCTTCTAGAGATATTTGTCCATCGGGTATTAGCGCACCCTCTACCTTGATTGCTTTTCTGGCTGCCTGTTTTGATTCCCTGTCCACCAGTTCATTTCCTCTTTCTAATTCTGTGCTCACTTTCTGGTGTGCCTTGATGTGCATAATTGCCACCCTTTCAGGAAGCTGGACCGCATTTAGGAGTTTCAAAATTTCTTCCGCATGTTTGATGATTTTTCCTTGGGAGTTTAACAGTCCCCTTTCTTTCCATATTGCTCCATGAGCATGTACCACTCCAAAGGCATATTTAGAATCAGTCCAAATATTTATAGGTCTTCCCTGAGCTCTCTCCAGAGCTTGAGTAAGGGCTATGATTTCAGCCTTCTGTGCCGAAGTGTCAGCTGGTAGTGGTCCCGATTCTATCACTTCTTCAGAGGTTGTAACAGCATATCCGGAATGTCGCTTTCCATTCAGCATATAGCTGCTCCCATCCGTGAACCAATGTTCAGCTCCATTAATAGGAACATCCTTGAGATCTGTCCTACTAGAATAAGTGGCTTCGATTGTTTCTAGACAGTCATGATCGACTGATTCGCCAACATTCCCATTAAGAAATGAGGCCGGATTGATGATGTTTGTAGTCACGATCTCAACATCATCTTGTTCCACCATTATGGCCTGGTATTTTAGGAATCTCTGTGGGGAGAGCCAATGCCCCCCTTTTGTTTCAAGGACTGCAGACACTGTGTGGGATACTAAGACAGTCATTTTCTGGCCCAGGGTAAACTTCTGGGCCTCCTGGATGTTTAGGATGACAGCTGCTACTGCTCTCAGGCAACCAGGCCACCCTTTTGCAGTGGCATCCAGCTGTTTAGAGAAGTATGCCACTGCCCGTCTGTATGGTCCCAAATCTTGTGCCAATATTCCTAATGCCATTCCCTGTTTCTCATGGGAAAATAGGAAAAATGGCTTACTCACATCAGGAAGTCCTAGTGCTGGTGCCGACATCAAGGCTTTCTTCAGTTCATGGAAAGCTCTGTCTGATTCAGCATCCCACTGAAGATCCTTCTGATTAGCTGCTATCAGGGAATATAATGGTTTAACAAGCAAGCCATAATTACATATCCAAAGCCTGCACCATCCTGTCATTCCCAGAAATGTCTGCAGTTCCTTTACAGTTCGTGGTCAGGGGGCTTGGCATATGGCTTCTTTTCGGGCCTTCCCTAGGACCCGTTGTCCGGCACTGATCTCGTACCCTAGGTATGTGACTTGTTGTAACACCACCTGTGCCGCCTTCTTAGAAACCCAAAATCCTTGTAGTCCCAGAAAGTTCAGCAGGCTCACAGTCCAAATAATACAAGATTCTTCGGTTCTGGTTGCAATAAGAAGATCGTCTACATATTGTAACACTTTCCCTTCTCCTGACGGTGGTTCCCATAACTCCAAATCCTTTGCTAATTGGTTTCCAAAAATTGTGGGGCTATTTTAAACCCCTGTGGCAACACCGTCCATGTGAGCTGGGTCTTTCGACCACTTCTGGGATTTTCCCATTCAAAAGCAAAAATTCTTTGGCTGGCTTCATGGAGAGGGAGGCAAAAGAAGGCATCTTTTAAGTCTAAAACTGTGAACCAAGCTAGGTCAGGTGTCAGGGTGGTTAGTAAGGTATAGGGGTTAGCTACTACAGGATACAGATCCTCTGTTATTTTGTTAATGGCCCTTAAATCTTGAACTATCCTATAAGACCCATCAGGTTTTTTAACTGGGAGGATAGGTGTGTTAAATTCTGACTCACATTCTTTTAGTAGTTTTAATTCTATGAATCGCTCTATGTTTGGACGAATTCCTTCCCTATCTTCCCTTTTCAGTGGGTATTGTTTAATTCTTACCGCACTCTGTCCTTCCTTTAATTTTACTATTATGGGTGATGCATTCTTGGCACGTCCCGGTATGTCAATTGCCCATACTCCGGGATATACCTGATCAATAATTCTGGTATCAATTTCCCTTTTTATAGGAGTGTTGTCGATTTGTTAAAGAGTTGAAATCAATTGATTTTATTGGTTTGATTATCTGATTTTATAGAGTTATTTTATAGAATAGAAATATAGGAAGATAAAAAAAATATGTTGAAGAAAGTTATGATTATTTAGTAAAGGTAGTTGTGAGACCCTTTATACATTTTGTACTAAGCCTAGAAGAATGGGTTGGAATCATTGTTGAAGCTTAAGTAATAATTTAGAGTTTGAAAGGTTTCTTTGTATCTAACTAGTCTTCTGTATAGAGAAAGTATATTGAGATGTCAGAATGTAGGATTAATGGGAACTGGGGAGAGTCGACTGGAACAGCTTGTAGTTACCTGCCAAGAAACCGTGAACTTTAGTAAAAGGTAATTCCGGCAGGGGGAGATCGCGACCACCGACTCATATACCACCTACCCAAATCGTACCCCAGACCCATTTCTGGACCTTTCTAAGCTTTATTGCGCAGAATCGGATATGGGAGGAGAATATGCTAATGATTTCTGGGAAATGTAATGATTATGCATGAATAATTAATGAATATGTATGAATAAGTTCAATATATGGAATCTGTTTTTGGGACCTGGCGTGCGTTGATCGTGAGAGGACTCACTCACGCACCCGGCCGTCAATAAAGAAGTGTCTGCTTATCTACATCACATCGGTGTCGATAAGTTCTTCATTCCGAGATTTCGGTAACAGGAGTACTGGCCAAAGATAGGCTCATAACCTGTATGTATTGATGATCATTTACCTCCAGAGTAACTTCCCCTTTTTTAAATTTGATTGTTGCCTCCAATTGTTCTAATAAGTCCCTACCAAGAAGGGCCTTTGGGGAATTTGGCATAAATAGGAATTTATGGATCCCCATCTGTTTTCCTAACTTATATTTAAAGGTTTACAAAAAAAAGCCTTTTCAGTTTGGCCAGTTGCACCCTTTACTGAAACATAATCATTTCCCAAAGGCATTAAAGCTTGGTTCAAAACCGAATAGGTAGCTCCTGTGTCTATTAAAGATTCCACCTCCTCCTGTTCTTCTCCTAATTTTATTTTTACTAATGGGTCGGCTAGTCAATTTTCTTCTTCCATGTGAGCTATTGTTTTCCCTTGATTACTGCACCATTTAGTATTTTCTTGATGTCGACGTTCAGGGCATTCGTTTTTCCAGTGTCCTGTCCTTTGCATATTGCACACTGATTCCTACCCAGGGGTGTCAGTCCACGCCTTGATTTAACTTTAGATTTTTGATTCTCATTTTCTCTTACTACTGCTAATATTTTCTTTTGGTCCTGCTTGTAACCTTCTTTTCGATTACTAAATATTCTCCATGCTTCCTCTACTAATTTTTCCAAGTCTCTATTTTCAGGAGGTCTCAATTTTTGCAACTTGCGCCTAATATCCCCCTGTGGTTGTCCTAAAAAGAGGGATATTAGTTGCTGTGCGCCTACCTCCGAATTTGGGTCCAGAGACATGTGCCGGCGCATTGCATCTCTTATTCTGTCTAAGAATTCTGAAGGTGTTTCAGAGGGACCCTGTCTAACCTCATATAACGCTGCCCAATTTATTGTTCTCGGAATTGCTTTCTCCATTCCTCTGAATATCCATTCCTGGTATGCCTGTAATCTTCCCATTTCAGCGGCGCGGTTTGAGTCCCATTCCGGGTCCAACAAAGGAAACCATTCTCTATAATTATCTCCCTTTATAATGTTCCTTTGCAAGATCCCCCGCTGTTTTTATGACCATTTGCTTTTCAGTTTCAGTCAAACAATCTAATAATAATTGTATATCACTCCAGTCAGGATTGTGCTGTTTTATTAGAAATTTAAAATTTTGTGCCGTCTTTATCGGATCATTACGGTATTCTCGGGCAGCCTCTTTCCATTCTCTCAGATCAGCGCCCGTGAATGGAACTTTTATTTTCATTGTTCCTCCGTCCGGATTCACGGCTTCTCGGAGGGGTGCCTGTAAGACAGACTTCTGTCTGGTGCGTGAAGACACCGGACTATTTGGAGCCGTAATGGCGGGTTTTGTGTTTCCTTGTGTGGCAGTGGGTGTTTGGCTTTCTTTATAAATAACTTGTGGAATTTCTTCCTCTTGTTCACCTGGGGGTGGACTGGGAGCCCCGGCCGAACCTTGTCTCTCCACTCTATAAGGTGGATTAAATAAATCATTTAATTCGGGCTCTTGTTCTCCGTTTAATTTGATACACCTTTGTCCAATACTACATGCTGAGCAACATCTTTTCAACTTTCCTTTACGCTCCCTCCTATCCTCTCTTTCTAGTGCTAGTACCATAGGATCCCGAGGGGGTACTAAGCCGCAGTCCTTTTGCCACTCAGGTTTGTCCCGGAGGACGAAGAACATGTCTGCATATGATACTTCATCCCATTTTCCCTCTCTCCTCAGAAACAACATTAATTGCAGGAGAGTGATATAATCTAATGTTCCTCCTTCCTGAGGCCATTTTGCATCACTCTCCAATTTATACAAAGGCCACCACTGATTACAATATTTAATCAATTTCCTTCTATTTTCGGTACCACCCTGTCCTACGATATCCCTCCAATGTTTTAATATACAACCCAAGGGCGATTTTTCACAGGGCTTACTCCTTCCATTTCCCATTTTGCAATTTTAATTACCTTGTTTTTCTCTGGCCGCCTTAGCCACACAAGGTCGGAAACACGGATAGAGCTCCTTACTTGTTTTGCACTCAAACGCATGTCTCAAGCACTCTTGCACTCACACTCAGTCAAAATAATTAAGCTATACACGGAAAATCAAAATGCGCATCTCAATCACACCATTCACACTCTCCGGGCAGCCCGCAGTCACACAAGCAGTATGTTATACGGTACCGTGCACTTATGTACAACTTTTAGGAACACTAACAGTTCACAAAGTATGCATTTCAATGAACAATTGCCAACAAACAAAAACCCAATTTTTCCTGGTCTTAAGCAGAGTGTGAAGTTTTCCGCTATTTGCCACGGATTATCAGAATATTAATATTTTTCAGCATACATTTCATAACTCCAAGTTTTGAACATATAACAAGACAACACACAGAACAAACAAGACACAGAGCGCTATTTCAGTTGTTACATTCTATGAATTCCCCAATTCTTAAGAAAACTTAAAGGAAGTTTTTAGCTTCCTTTTTTCCTACGCAAAAGTTTCCCTTTTGCTTTTGCTGTGAGGTCCCTCTTGTTCCTGTGAGATTCCGCCTTATTCCGTCCCGCCCCCCGCTTTCCGTCACGAGGCCTCTGGGCTTTTAGGAATGGCAGTAACCTCGGGTTTGCTCGATCTGCCCTCAAGATCACTAGCGGCCACCCCTTGGTCAGCAAACCCCCTCCCAAGGTACCTTTCCTCCTGGGGACTACGCTGCGCGCCGGACGTCTCCGTGCGTCTCACCAGCCGCCCCGTTACTAAACATACCGTTTTATCCGCGGATCCAGGGGTTCTCTTCTGCTCCCGGGTGAACAGCTGAGAAGAGGAGGCTCCTCCGAGGAAATCTCCCGGGGCGCGCCTAGGAGCGTCCGCTCCGAAGCTGGTCCCTCGGCCGAGCAGAAATCCTCCTGCCTGGCTCGCCAAAACTGACGTGCGGAATTAGACTCTATAACTCGAAAGTTATAAAGTAGGTATGTTTATTGCGCGCAGATGCACGGGGGATCGCTCCTCCACAAGCGTGCATGCCCGAAGTGACGAACCATCTCACATTTATACAATAAAACAAATGAATATTCAATTAACGCCTATACATATTCGTTACCTAAACCCCACTTTGTATGTTAATTAGCTTATCAGTCCTTTGCCTGGAATGTGGTGGTCTTGCAGGTTTGTAGGTGATTCATGTTCTTGTGACCATCCGATCTTCTCCAGCAAGGAGACTTAGCACTCCCTCCCTCTAGATAGCATTTGAATGTCTCTCATCTTTTCTCATTGTCTTTTAAATAGCCCCTTTGTTAGAGAAAGAAGGGCAGGCTTCTCCTGTCTCCCCTTTGTTAGAGGAAGAAGGGCAGGCATCTCCTCAAAACTGTAGTTGTCTCCTCAGAGCTGTGTGCCTATGTGACCTGACACCGCACCCATGACTAGTCACCATACCCACATTTCTGAGTAGACATATACAATCACAGGCGGTGTTAAGCGTCCCCATTTCACACTATTTCTCCATATCACTATGTGTTGTCTTGTTACATGTTAAAAACTCGGAGTTATGAAATGTATGTTGAAAAATAATAATATTCTGGTAATTCGTGGCAAATAGCGGAAAACTTCACACTCTGCTTAAGACCAGGAAAAATTGGTTTTTTGTTTGTGGTTTGTTTTTTGGCAATTGTTCATTGAAATGCATACTTTGTGAACTGTTAGTGTTCCTAAAAGTTGTACATAAGTGCACGGTACCGTATAACATACTGCTTGTGTGACTGAGGGCTGCCCGGAGAGTGTGAATGGTGTGATTGAGATGCACATTTTGATTTTCCATGTATAGCTTAATTATTTTGACTGAGTGTGAGTGCAAGAGTGCTTGAGACACGCGTTTGAGTGCAAAACGAGTAAGGAGCTCTATCCGTGTTTCCGACCTTGTGTGGCTAAGGCGGCCGGAGAAAAACAAAGTAATTAAAATTGCAAAATGGGAAATGGAAGGAGTAAGCCCTGTGAAAAATCGCCCTTGGGTTGTATATTAAACCATTGGAGTGATATCGTAGGACAGGGTGGCACCGAAAATAGAAGGAAATGGATTAAATATTGTAATCAGTGGTGGCCTTTGTATAAATTGGAGTGATGCGAAATGGCCTTCAGGAGGGAGGAATGTTAGATTATAACACTCTCCTGCAATTAATGTTTCTGAGGAGAGAGGGAAAATGGGACGAAGTATCATATGCAGACATGTTCTTCGTCCTCCGGGACAAACCTGAGTGGCAAAAGGACTGTGGATTAGTACCCCCTCGGGATCCTATGGTACTAGCACTAGAAAGAGTGCGGGATTAACATCACCTGATCTTTGATTATGGCTCTAGAAAAGGATAGAAAAATACCCTAAGACCTAAACTAGAAAGATGTTCTTGTTGAAATTTTTGTGTTTAAAAGCTCAGGTTGTGGTTCCTTCTGTGGAGCAACCAGAATGAAACACGTTGTAAGATAAAAACTTGTACTGATGTATGTAAAACCTGAGGCGGGGGGGGCGTGGAGAATCAAAGACCTTGTGAAAGTGTTGAAGCATTGGGGTGAGTTTGTACAAACCCCCGTACCCCCTCGAAGGTGCGACTGAATCATGGTGGGATGCATGGCAGGATGTTTTCTGTTTGCCTGCAAAGGCATGATATGTAAGAACACAGACTTAAAGCAACAAGTAGCAGATTTGCATTCAGGGTAAGAAAGACTTAAAACAGAAGTGCTGCTGCAGAGGCAGGCTTGTGTAACCTGCAGAGCAGGAGGAGCATCTCCTTCCCCGAACCCTTCTGCTGGTAAGGAGGAGGGGTTGCTATTGCTGACAATTGAGCACAAGGACCTGACAATGTCACCTCAATTGCTGCAGCATTTCCAGTACAACAGGACCGGTAACCGCCCCTTTTAGGGCAGGGAATGGGTGAGGTGGAATTTTAGTGAATACAAAACCAACTTATTTGTTAGACTTCAGTAAAAAAAAATAAATAAAAATAATGTTACAGTTGTGGGAGCTGCTGGCCACCAGGAAAACATCCTGAAACCTTTAAAGTACAGACTAAGAAAACAAACAAGAATGTCAAATTCACCAAAATCTTTGTTGGGATGAGATTTATTATGTTTAAAGAAGGGGAAATGAAATTAAAAGTTAAATATGATCAAGTAATTGAAATATTGAGCTTATCTTTAATTCAACAGAAAAGAGGAAAAGAGGACCTCCCTGAAGTAAAAGAAATTTTTAACCAGGTGTATCCGAAAATAAAAAGTGAAAAATGCTTTACCTGTTACAGTAAAAATTATAAGGGGGAGGCTTGCCCAGTTCAGATAAAACAATATCCCTTGGTCAGCAAGGCTGTGGGGATATTGGCAGAAAAAGTGAAATAAAATAACACTCTTTATTAGTTCTACTAATGTAAATCTGTGTGTTTTGCCATGACAGTAACTTGTTATGGGATGTGCAGATGAAACTGCATTGACAACGAAGTACAAGGAATAAGGTTGGTCAGGTGCCTCCTACCATAGTCAAGGGCAAGACTGGGTTGGCCTCTGTGTTTGCCACCAAGGAGAATCTTGAGCTCCGCTGTTGGCTGCAACCCAGTAGGCGTTGAGCAGTGGGAACATATGCCATGCCAGACCTTGATGTGAGGAATGGCCCACTCTGAGGCACTGATTTGGAAATTGGAAACTGCCTGGCCGACCATGAGGCCATACGAGTAACAGAGGAGGTAGGAAAGGAGGAATTATCCTTAATACCAGATGATAAAATCCAAACTGTAAGTACAGATCAGGAGCCAAACTATTATAAAGAAAACTTAAAGGTAATTCAGGACATGAATGATAAAATAAAAATAAATAACTGGACTTATTTAAGGGATAGTCGTATAGTGGCACCATCCATTTTAATATGGACCACAGCCCTATTATTAATAAGACGCATTGGGGAGCTGATACTTTATATAAAAGTCTAAATCAGAAATTCATTGGGCGAAACTTGTATACTGTAATAAAACAGGTGACTCAGCAATGTGAAATGTGTTTACGCAATAATCCCAATACAGCAA
Source organism: Falco naumanni (assembly GCF_017639655.2). Taxonomy (NCBI): domain Eukaryota; kingdom Metazoa; phylum Chordata; class Aves; order Falconiformes; family Falconidae; genus Falco; species Falco naumanni. Next base: position 5,310,910 of record NC_054079.1, on the reverse strand, counting down.
ATAAAATAAAACTAGGGAACATTAGTAGAGGTAATGTTACAGGGCAACATTGGCTGATCGATTTCTCGGAACTTCCTTGAAAAGGGGTGTATTGATATTTATTGGTACTAACAGATACCTTTTCAGGTTGGCCAGAAGCCTTCCCATGCAGAACTGCTAAAGCCCGGGAAGTGACCAAAATACTACTCCAAGAGATAATACCTAGGTTTGGAGTCCCAGCGGTAATGTCCTCGGATAGAGGACCACCTTTTGTGTCCAGAATAGTGCAACAGATCAGCCACCATCTAGGAATAGATTGGCAATTACATACCCCATACTGACCACAATCGAGTGGCCAGGTGGAAAAGATGAATCATCTAATCAAACAACAGATTGTCAAGTTAGGTCAAGAAACAAATCTAACTTGGCCCCAGTCTTTGCCATTAGCTCTTACACGAATTCGAACTAGACCAAGAGCAAAAGAGGGGCTTAGCCCATTTGAAATTTTGTATGGACGACCCTATGGGGTACAAAAGGGGACGTCTTCACAGATTGGTGAAGAAACAATGACTTCCTATATGGTGGCACTAAACAAACAATAAGAATTGAGAAGCGTGTGATGGGAACACGTAGTAGGGGTCTGGATGGACCTGTTCACGATATACGACCAGTGGACTATGTATACGTTAAGTGTTTTACAGATAAAACCCTGGAACCACAGTGGACCGGACCTTTTCAAGTCCTACTCACCACCTACACTGCAATCAAGGTTGAGGGACAGAATTCTTGGATTCACCATACCCGGATTAAGAAAGCCCCTGCAACTTCGTGGAAAGTAACCCCAGATAAAAAAGAACTGAAACTCAAATTTACTCGGACAAATGGGAACAATATGGGTGGCAAGTAAGTGAACCTGAGCGGTTGTGGATCCACCATATGGGAAGGGCACCACAACAAACAATATAGAACAAAAGAGTCTGGGACTGAGCCAGTGGCCAGTCTTGCCCAACTTGTTATCAGTAAGCCCCAACTCAAACAAAGATATTTTGATCAAAACAGATTTTATATGTATATATGAGGAACGTCTAGATTCTTAAAATGATCAATAGTGGGTTTAAACCATTTGTGTTTTTTTGTACCCTCTCTCTTGCCTACAACCAAGAGCCTGATAACTGGCCTTGGAATCATGCCCAGAAAAAACACACTGGAATAATGGGAAAGGTGGACTCAAAGACAAAACTAGCTATGGTGTTTTTTTCTGAAAATGAGGTGTACCAAAAGAATCAATGGGATCGGGAGGATGTACACAAAGTCGACCGATTATGGGGAAAATTAGGAGATAGGATAAAAGTAGGGTGTCAAACGTATAATCAAAAAGATAACACCAAGATTTCAGGAGACACCCTGATTAATGTCAGAAAGGTAGATAAGGAATTTACCCTTCTAAATACAGCCATGTGCTTTAATTCACGGGAATGTTGGCACAATTTTACCTTAACCGAGCCCATCTTTATAATATGCCTAGGAAAGGAATCCCCAAGAACAGCTCTGACTTATAAGATCAAAATAACAATCATGCTAACCACTGTTCCTACCACCACCACAGTTACAACAACCCCATTAACGCTTGATCTTAAGTTAACTAAACCAAATCCAAAAATTTATACAATTGGACCATATGTAATCAGAAATACAGGTCAGCAACAAATGTTGTTTAACCCAGAATGGTCTCTTAAAAGAATAGAGTTACAAATACAAGTCAATGTTTCTGATGCTAAGCCATCCTGTTCCCCCTTCTTACGAACCTCTTATGAGGGATGGACAACTTGGTTAAGAAAAAGGGGAAATATTTATCGAAACCGAATAGTGAGGGATGTAACTGGAATATTGGGAACAGGACTCGGAGTATTAAATTCCATAGACTCAGAGGTGATAATGAATAAACTAGCCGCCACCACGGCCGATCTATCAAAACTACAACAACCACTAATATCTTCATTATCAGCATTGGGGCACACCAATGGTTGATGTCGAAGGTACTCCCCAGGTGGGAACAAATAAACATGGAAGATCAGCAACTCATCACTAAGGCATTAGGTGGTTTACAGGACGACGTCGCCCTGGCTCTAAGTTGTATCCAAGCCCAAATGTGGATGCAATCAATAGCTGCATCCATAGTAAGAGAAGGAGAGGAAGGCATATTTCCTACGGAAATTGGAAAGATGGTTTGGGACAATGCTACGGAAGTAGAAAGAAAACTCCAGTCATGGTGGAATATGGTGAACTTTACCTACGACCCCAACACACACACAATCACAGCTTTTGTATTAACCATACATAATGCAGTAATAATTACCATACACCCCATTGTAGCCCTTGGAATTAACCATAATGGGGTGCTCCTGTACCCTTTTGAACATAGAACATGGGCCAGAAAGATAGGCGACAAGTGGCAAACAGTAGATTTAGAATCTTGTATTATGCGAGAGCAGCAGGGCTTCCTCTGTGAAAGCAATACTATAATGGCCCAGGATACTTGTTTAGATACAGATCAGAAAATATGTCATTTCGAGGCCAGACCAAATGCAAACTTGAAAACAGTAATTATATATGCAGGGAAGGTTAGTACGTGTTTGAGAACTAAGTGTAACACAATAACCGTAGATGGGGAGGTAAAAGAGACTGCACAATATTCAAATTATTGTATTTGTAATTTTACTACTATAACAGGATGCGATTTTAGTTACTCAGCCCCAATAGTGTCTCATCAATTCTTAAAATCCAACTTTACCCTATCACAGATGATAATTCCTACCCCCATAGGACTAAATATAAGTAGTATAAAAGAACTATTAAAACATGCAGATTTACAACGTATACTGGAAGAAACCAAAGAAAAGGGACACGAAACTCTTCTTATGATCCATCATGATGTAGGGGGGATCAAGAAAGTTTTAAAAAAGGTAGAACAGGATGGAAACCCTAATTGGTGGGATACTCTCTTTGGCTGGTCACCTTCTGCAACAGGAATTCTTAACACTATGGTACACCCCATTGTGATCTTATTGATCAGTTTAGGAATTTCCTTAATACTAACCATTAAGTTATATTTGTGGGTTTGGAGAATGTTTAAAAGGGTAACGCTTATGTATGATGCTTTATATCATTCGGGAAGACTGCTTAAGTAAAAGAATTTACTTAATTTAATAAAAAGGGGGGATTGATATGGAGAAATAGTGTGAAATGGGGACGCTTAACACCGCCCGTGATTGTATATGTCTACTCAGAAATGTGGGTATGGTGACTAGTCATGGGTGCGGTGTCTGGTCACATAGGCACACAGCTCTGAGGAGACAACTACAGTTTTTGAGGAGACGCCTGCCCCTCTTCCTCTAACAAAGGGGAGACGGGGAGACGCCTGCCCTTCTTTCTCTAACAAAGGGGCTATTTAAAAGAGAATGAGAAAAGATGAGAGACATTCAAATGCTATCTAGAGGGAGGGAGTGCTAAGTCTCCTTGCTGGAGAAGATTGGATGGTCACAAGGACATGAATCACCTTTCCTTGCTGAAGAAGATCGGATGGTCACAAGAACATGAATCACCTACAAACCTGCAAGACCACCACATTCCAGGCAAAGGACTGATAAGCTAATTAACATACGAAGCAAGCGGGGTTTAGGTAACTTGTTTGAATCTCAGGGTCTTTGTCTCCTTCGGCAGCGGGCTTTCCCTGGCATGCTTTCCTTGTCTCCTTTGGCAGGCTTTTCTAAGCAGTGATTGCCTCAGAGGAAGCAGGAGCTTTTACATTGTCTCAAAGGAGAATCACACGTGCCCATTCATTACAATTGTGATACAGGTTTTAGATTTACACAGGGTACAACAATTACACTTATCGCACTACATTCTATTTTTGACATGATTCATGACTGCGTTTATTACATTCTAGCAGGCTATAAGACAAAGCATTATTTTATGCAGTGTCCTCTCTTTGTGCCCTAGTGGTTTTGGGTTTTATACTGGGCATAAATGGCTGGGTTTTGGTAGCAAGGGGCTGCATTGTGGGAGGAGGCTGTGAACAGCCAGTTCTAAAACAAATCTAAAGAACCCGTTGTGAGCCAGACTTTCAAAGGATCAGAGTATGGTGCCTCTGCTTGAACATATTTAAGAAAGGGTGGTTGCCAATAGGGGAAGGAGGTGCTCCACGTGGGAGCAGTGACACCCTTGAAAGGGACTGCAGCCCATGGAAACATGGAAGATCAGCAACTCATCACTAAGGCATTAGGTGGTTTACAGGACGATGTCGCCCTGGCTCTAAGTTGTATTGTCGTGCGGAATTAGACTCTATAACTCAAAAGTTATAAAGTAGGTATGTTTATTGCGCGCAGATGCACGGGGGATCGCTCCTCCACAAGCGTGCATGCCCGAAGTGGCGAATCATCTCACATTTTTACAATAAAACAAATGAATATTCAATTAACGCCTATACATATTCGTTACCTAAACCCCGCTTGCTTCGTATGTTAATTAGCTTATCAGTCCTTTGCCTGGAATGTGGTGGTCTTGCAGGTTTGTAGGTGATTCATGTTCTTGTGACCATCTGACCTTCTCCAGCAAGGAGACTTAGCACTCCCTCCCTCTAGATAGCATTGGAATATCTCTCATCCTTTTCTCATTCTTTTTTAAATAGCCCCTTTGTTAGAGGAAGAAGGGCAGGCGTCTCCTCAAAAGTATAGTCCTCTCCTCAAAGCTGTGTGCCTATGTGACCAGACACTGCACCCATGACCAGTCACCATACCCACATTCCTGAGCAGACATATACAATCACAGTCGGTGTCCATCGTCCCCATTTCACACTATTTCTCCATATTACTAAATCCACAAGGCTAGCACACCTCTTAACACACAGTAAAACACTTTATACACTTTGAACAATTGCTTATAATTACGTTTAGTCACACTTAATTCTTATTGGTTCTTGCAAGCCTCGTCTCCATTTAAAGGTACAGTATTCTTTTTTTTTCACTGTGCATGTTCTGCAGGGAGGGGGCTTTGTTAGTAGGGGGCTTTCTTTGCTCAAGGGTGGTTCTTTTAGTATGATAATTAGGATAGTTCACACATAGTTCAAGTAATTTTATGCTTGGTCTCATTATCTATTTGGTTCTCCTTGAGCTTATCTTGTTATGCCCCAGCTTGACCTATTTATGGTGTCTATCCCTTCTCCCAAGGCCATGTTACACCAACTGTCTGTAACATCCAATGTCTTTCAAACTCTCTCCTGTTCTTCACTATAGATATTTATATATTTTGTCTAAATGTCAAGTTAAATAACAGACTGGCCTTCTATTAATCACATATCTGCAAGCTGGTTGAGTACACACCCACCAATTATGTGAAGGGTTTTTTAAAAATTTGGCTAGTAAAATTCCATCTTCTCTGATGTCAATCAGTTGTTCTTGAAAACTAATTGGAAGGTGTTAGATTTTTATGTTTTTAACAAATGGGTTCAAAAGCTGCTGAAACTCTTCATTTCGAAGATTTTTAAACAGGTTAGAAAATTCAATTTCCAAGTTCAAGTGTACAGATATGATAGTTTTTATAGGTGATGCACATTGTTTTTGGCATCAAAATAATGTAAGAATGGAAACATTTCCAAACAACCTTTTTCAAAATGGTCTTTGCATAGCACAAGTTTCTTTTGAAAAACAGTTATTTTCTCAGTCATTGTGATTGTGTAGGCTTTTTTTTCTTTTAAAAAATATCTGCTGAGTAGCATGCTACTGACAGCCACCTGTCATCACAGAAAAGGTCAGCAAATTTGGAACACCTGTCCGACAACTCTTTTAAGCACTTTGCCAGGAGATAACCAGTGAACTTCTGCATGCTACAAATGATTTTCATGGTCAATCTCCATCTCATTGCAAAGTATTGTAAAAGTTCTGTTATTTAAAGGTCTTGTTTTTATAAAAACAACCACATCAATGACATCCTGTAGCACTTTGTGCACTTCTGGCTCCAATTTCTTTGCTGCAATAGCTTGCCTATGAATGATGCAGTGAATGAATTCCACACTATTTCTGTAACCGTACCCCAGAATCCTTTTTTTATTCCAGCCAAAGTAGCTGCTCCATCAGTGGTTGCACTTGCAGAATTTTTCCATAACACATTATTTTATTAAAGAAGTAATTTACTGTTGAGAATATATCTTCTCTGGTACATCTTTCCTTTAGTGGCTCACAAAAAAAGTAGTAGTTTGTGTATTTTATTATTGAAACAGAATCTAGCAAATACCATAAGTTTAGACATGTTAGAAACATCTGTTCTTTTATCCAACTGTATAGCCAACCTCCCACAATGTGTAATTTGTTCTAATACTTGTTTCTCCAAATCTTCCATTAGTTTAGTTAAAACTAGATAATATAATTCATAAGTCCACTTAACCGGGCACAGGTAAACTGTAATACATTGCAGCATGCTGAAAACAAAGATGAGTGAGGGCGCCACTGTCAACCCCTCTGCATTGTGGAACACCTGCTCTTCCCTTAGGATACCTTACTTACTGTCTGACATACAGACGGATGGAGTGAGGGCGCCAGTGTCAAACTGTATATTAGTAAAGCTTAATTTGTTTTTTTTTAAGATAAAAAAAAAGTATAAATTAAAGTTCTAATATTTTCTTCCTGCTCCTCAACAGATCATCTTGCACACCCCACTTTGGAGACCCCTGATCTATGAAACAGTGTGTGCATTAAGCTGTACGTTAGAAAAAAAAATGCACCCTGAAACTGATGCAGACTTATGTAGCTACATTTCTTGACTGCAGTGGCAGTGTTGACATTTCTCATTGTGGGCTTCTAAGCCTAGTGCTGCTGGGAATGCCATTTTGGAACTGCAATTACCATTACATAGGCATGAAATATGATTTAAAAAATCTGTAATCTCAGCAAATATTCTGAAATTCCTTATCAAGTTTATGAATTGAAAATAAGTATGTTATTTCAGTTTCACTGAACATTTTGATTGTCCAGAGAGGTACAAGGAATATGCAGGGTGTCCATAGTCCTCTGACAATTTCTAGTTAATGTAATATGGGTTCTCAAATTTCACTGTTCTGCCACAGTGTTTAAACGCCTAGGAAATGCTTGCTTATTTAAGACAATTGTCAATAGGAAACTTAGTTATAGATATGTGAAACAACTTCTAAATGATCTAGTGCATCCTTGTTTTATTGTTAAATGTCTACTGGGACTTTTTGAATGTATACATAATATCTTTCTGGTGTTGGAGAATGCTGCATTTTAGGTTGAGAAATTTGATTTAGGTACTAACCTAAGCTGAACTAAATGACTAGAGAGTGGGTTCCAGACAAAAGGAATTGTGTAAATGGAGCGGGGTCCAATGAGGCTGTAATAAGGAAAAAATGAGTGGCAAATTTTTGGGTTTTGTAGCAAAAAAAAAAAAAAAAGGGAGGAAATGGTACAGCTTTTAGGGATATTTTTTGAGAAGAAACTGCTATAACAGAGAACACATATATCTTGATGTGTAGGGGATGTAAGCACCATTTCAATGGGGAGATAAAAGTGCATAGAATCCAGTAAAATTCAATAGAGATGTGTTTCTTAGGGATGGAGTTATTAATATGTGTCGTGGTTTAACCCCGGCTGGCAACCAAGTACCACGCAGCCGCTTGCTGACTCCCCCTCACCCGGAGGGATGGGGAAGAGAATCGGAAAGGAATATAAAAATCAAGGGTTGAGATAAGAACAATTTAATAGGTAAAGCAAAAGCTGTGCATGCAAGCAAAGCAAAGCAAGGAATTCATTCACCACTCCCCATGGGCAGGCAGATGTTCGGCCATCCCCAGGGAAGCAGGGCTCCATCATGTGTAACGGTTACTTGGGAAGACAAATGCTGTAACTCGAAACATCCTCCCTTCCTTCTTCTTCCCCCAGCTTTATATGCTGAACATGATGTCATATGGTCTGGAATATCCCTTTGGTCAGTTGGGGTCAGCTGTCCCGGCTCTGTCCCCTGCCAACTTCTTGTGCCCCCCAGCCTACTCACTGGTGAGATAGGGCAAGAAACAGAAAAGTCCTCGACTCTGTATAAGCACTGCTCAGCAATAGCTAAAACATCCCTGTGTTATCAACACTGTTTTCATCACAAATCCAAAACATAGCCCCATACAAGTTACTATGAAGAAAATTAACTCCATCCTAGCCAAAAGCAGTACACTTTGCCACATAAATCCAATACAACCATGAAGATAAATATATGGACTGTGTGTGATAACAGATTGGTCTGTACACGACTGTGCCTTATTTAAAGCTTAATTTACAGTTATAATCAGTACCCAAAGAAATCTGTCCTTCATACAGACAGTAGAACCTTTGGCATTGAGGGTGGGGGTAGGTGGGGAGTAAATGGTATTTAAGGATTGCTGTGATCTAAACCAGAGTATATTACCTTTTACAACCTCATTTCTGCCCTCCTGCATACAAGTACATAATTTACTAGTAAGTGCTTTGTATGCAATTTCACTATATTTCTAAAGTATCTCCAATATTTTTAAATTAATACTTATACAGCTACATAAAGTTATTGGTCTTCAAGAAGCATCTGCTGATGTCTTTTCCCATCAAGGAAAATTGTTTCTTTGGTCACTGTTGCTCACAGGGTAGTTGCTTATTTAAGTGGGTGCAGCGAAAGAAATTATGTTCTGCTTTACAGGATCATAGAATTGTTGAGGTTGGAAGGGACCTGTGGAGACTGTCTAGTTCCCCCCCACCCCCGCCAGAGGCAGGGTCATCTAGAGCAGGATGCCCAGGACTGTGTCCAGTTGGGTTTTGACCATCTTCAAGGATGGAAACTCCACAACCTCTCTGGGCATCTTGTTCCAGTGCTTGATCACACTCACAGTAAAAAAGTTTTTTCTTATGTTTAAATGGAATTTCCTTATTTCAGTTTGTACCCACTGCCACTTGTCCTGTCACTGGATACCACTGAAAAGAGCCTGGCTCTATTTCTTCAGATCCTCCCTTCAGATATTTATATACATTGATGAGATTCCTCCCCGAGCTTTCTCTTCTCCAGGCTGAAGAGTCCCAGCTGTTTCAGCCTTTCCTCGTAGGAGAGATGCTCCAGTGCCTTCATCATCTGTGTCCCTGCATGTCTCTCTTGTACTGTGGAGCCCAGAACTGGTCTCACCAATGCTGAGTAGAAGGGAAGTATCACCTCCCTTGTTCTACTGCCTAATGCAGCCCAGGATGCTGTTGGCTACCTTTGCAGCCAGGGCATGTTGCTGGCTGATGTACAACTTGGTGTCTGCCAGGACCCCCAGGTCCTTCTCTGCAAATCTGCTTTACAGTCGGTCAGCCCCCAGCATATACTGGTGCACGGGGTTGTTCCTCCTCAGGTGCAGGACTTTGCACTTCCTTTTGTTGAACTTCATGAATTTCCCATCAGCCCATTTCTCCAGCTTGTCAAGGTCCCTCTGGATGGCAACATACCTGTCTCGTATCAATACTCCTCCCAATTTTGGATCATCAGCAAACTTGCTGAGGGTGCATTCTGTCACATCATTCAGTTCATTAATGAAGAGGTTAAATGGGATCAGACTCCATCTGGATGTTCTGCTACTGATCACAACCCTTTGAGGTCAGCAGTTCAGCTTCTAATTCGCCTCACTGTCCAGTGCTCTAGTCCATACTTTATCAGTTTGTCCATGAGGATGTTGTTGGAGACAGTGTTGAAAGTCTTGCTGAAGTCAAGATGAACATTATCCACTGTTCTCCCCTCATCCACCAAGCCAGTCATCTCACTGTATCAGGCTGCTGTATTGGATTTAGGTGGTAATGTTTTGGTAGCAAGGGGGTGGGGGCTGGAGGGGTGGCCTCTGTGAGAAGAGGCCAGGGGCTGCCATATGCCAGAAATAGCCGGTTCCAGCTGGCTCTGTAATGGCTCCACCACTAGTCAAAGCTAAGCAAATCAGTGAAGCTGGTGGCACTTGAATGAAAACATTTTAGAAAGGGTAAAATGCTGCACAGATGGGGGCAGGGAGTGTGAGAAACAATCCTGCAAACACCAAGGTTGGAGAAGGAGAGGGAGAATGTTCTCCAGGTGCTGGAGCAGATATTCCTCTGCAGCCTGTGGAAGTTTTGGGAGATCACAGTGGACCAGGAATTCCCTGCATCCTGTGGAGGGGACCACGGAGAATAGGTGGATATTTCCTGAAGGAACTGTGACCTATAGAGGCCCCATGCTAAAGCAGATTTATCCTGAATGACTGCAGCCTAGAGAGAAGACCCATTATGAAGCAGGGGAAAAGTGTGAGGAAGAAAGAGTTTCAGAGAAGAACTGCTATGAACTGACCACAACCCCCCTATACCTCCTGCACCACTTGCAGGGGGTGGGGAGAGGTAGAACAGTCAGGAATGGAGGAGTGAAATTGAGCCTGGAGAAAAAAAAGGGTGGGGTGGGGGGAAGGTGTTTTAGTTTTTGTCTTTGTTTCTCAACATCCAAATCTATTTTAATTGGCAATAAAATTAATTTTCTGGAAGTCAAGTCTGTTTTGCCTGTGACTAATTGGTAAGTGAACTCCCTGTCCTTATCTCAATCCATGAGCTTTTCCATCTTATTTTCTCCCCCTGTCCTGTTGAGGAAGAGGAGTGACATAGCGACTGAGTGGGGGTGTGGCAGGCAGTCATGGTCAACCCACCACAGCTATTACGATGATTTCTGCTTCATAAATCCTTGCTGACTACTTCAAATTGTCTTTTTATCCTCTATTAATTTAAAAAAGGTTTCCAGGATGATTTGATCCATCAACTTCCTAGGGACTAAGGTAATGCTGATCAGTCTTTAGTTTCCTAGACCCTCCTTCTTGAAGATAGGAGTGACACTTTCTTCCAGTCCTCAGGAATGTTCCCCAATCTCCATGATCAATCAAAGATTATCAAGAGTGGCCTTGCAATGACATCAGTCAGCTCCCTCAGCACTCATGGGTGCATCTCTTCATGTCCCATGAACTTGTGTATGTCCAGTTTGTTTAAATATTCCCTAACCCAATATTCCTCTACCAAGGGTAAGTTTTCATTGCTTCAGACTTCTCCTCTAGTCTCAGGGGCCTGGGATTCCCCAGGGCAAATCTTCCTAGTAAAGACCAAATCACTGACTATTCTCAACCTTTTCCATGTCCTTTGTCACTAGGATCCCTGCCCCCAGCAGCGGGTCCACATTTTCCCTAGTCTTCCTTTTGCTCCTGATGTGCTTTTGTCATGGTTTATGTCAGGACAGACCAAATGCATACATTAATTACTGCGCAATAATTGGATCTGTGTGAAGGAGTTTGGATATTTATTGCCTCTGTGAAAGTATGATTAATAACACAAAGAACACTTCAGAGCTACAGAAAAGTGATTACTCTACTTTGCCTTTCCTTGCTGACTAGAGTAGCAGTTGTCAGTAGCCAGGAGAAGGGTGCTGAGTGTGCTGGTTCTGGTTGCACAAGCTTGGTCCCAGGTATCCCTGGAGATCCTCTGCGGTCAGGCATCTCCAAAGGTAAAGTGCTGCTCCCCTTCAGGCTGAGGTGGATGAGTTTTATGAGGTGGATAGCATCTTCCAGATTGTCTGATTTTTGTTAGTTGGTGGACCACTCTGAGCTGTCACTCAATTGGTATAGTGAGTTGTTGGACAAATATTCTTGTATAAGTTTAATCTTCCTATTTCTGCCAATTATGCATTTTTATCACAACACCTGTCTAATTGTGCTTTATCTAACAAAAGTTACATCTCTAACAACTAAAAAGCAAGATACCAAAGGTCAAACTGTAGGCCTATGACATTGGACTAATTACTTGAACGATATCAGCTCAGTAGGAAAAGACAACTTGTAGAAGCAATTCTTATTGCCTTCACATCCGTCACCAGATTCAAATCCATATAGGATTTAGCTTTTATAACTGCAACCATGCACTCTTGGACAGTGTCTCTATGTTCCTCCTGAGTCACCTATCCATACTTCTACTTCTTTTACACTTCTTTTTTTATGCCTGAATTTAGTCAGGAGCTCCTTGTTCATTCATTTAGTCATCCTTCCAACTTTTCTTGATTTACTGCTCATTGGTATGAACCAATCTTGACCTTGGAGGAGGTGATCCTTGAAAGTGATCCAGCTCTCCTGGATCCCTTTTCTCTCCAGGGCTGTATCCCATGGGATTCTTCCAAGCAGATTCCTGAAGAGGACAAAGTCTGTTCTGAAGTCCAGGGTTATGTTCCTGCTTTATGCCTTGCTCCCTCCTCTGGGTGGAGGAGGGTGAAATACAGCAAGTCTCTTCAACTATAAGGATTAGCCAAGAAGCCTTCCAGGCTCTCCTGTTTTTTTTGTTTGTCACTGCAGGGAACAACAAATGAACATGGAGAAGAGGGGACAGTTGGCTGCTATAGACACATTGGGTAAGAGTGTCGTCTAAAATGTTAAGATTGACTCATTACAGTTCTCCCTGTCTCTGTGATTTCATCTGTGTTTCAATCTGAGGCATAACTTGATAAGGGAATTGGAGCTGAAATGCACATTTGTGTGTGGTGGTGTGGTGTCTCCCCCCAATCTCAACTTCTGATAGTGGGCATCTGAACTGGTTTCAGCTGGGTTGGAGTTAATTATCTTCTTAGGAGCTAGTATGGTGCTGTGTTTTGACTTTGATGTGAGTGAGACACTTCAGTTCCTCAGGCCTTGATAGCAAAAAGGCTGGAGGGGCACAAGGAATTGGGAGGGGACACAGCCAGGTCAGCTGACCCAAACTAGCCAAAGAGGTATTCCATACCATGGGACGTCATGGCTGGTAAATATACCTGGGGGGTTGGCCGGGGTGGGCAGATTGTTGCTCAGGGACTTGCTGGGCATCTGTCAGTGGGTGGTGAGCAGTTGCATTGTGAACCATGTGTTCCTTTCTTCCTTTCCTTCTGGATGTCATTCTTTTCCTTCCTCTTTTCATGATAACTGTTAATGTCATCATTGTTATTATTGTTCTTTCATTTTTATTCTATTTCAATTATTAAATTGTTCTTATCTCAACCCTTGAGTTTTACATTCCTTTCCGATTCTCCTCCCCATCCCTCTGGGTGATGGGGGAGTGAGCGAGCATCTGCGTGGTACTTAAATACCAGCTGGGGTTAAACCACGACAGCATCTAAAATACCCTTGTTTTACCCCTCAAGCTTCTATGTTGATGCTCAATATTAGAACTATTTAGAAAAAAGTATCTTGTTTCTGTTCATATTTTAAACTACTATTTGCTTTTACTCTGTCTGAAGCAGTTCTCCTTTGGGGGATATTCTTCAAGTGAAAAGTCTCCTTAACAATACTGAAAGATTTTGGTTAGGCGAGTAAAATTTATTTTGCAAGAGTCATTGCTTACAGTACACAAGCTTTCTCCATTAATACTCCATTAGAAACTAAAAGGGGTCCTCCTAAGAACAATCCAAAGCCAATCTATCTGGCTGCTGTTCTTGAAATATGCACAGTTTAGTGTTTTCTACTGCTCAGAGCTCTACTTTCATTACAGAAATCTATTCATCTGTTCAGGTTAATACAGAACTTCATATGCGCAGCCTGTTCATACACTAGTTTCAGAAAGCTACCTCTAATGTCTTCATGTTTGTTTAAGCAAACAGTGTTGAGAGAACTTTCTGAAGTGTGGAATAGAACTGTCTTTGAAGTAAAAAATCTGTTGTCTTGGTCTCTGGCCAATGCATAATGATAATTATTGCACTGATAAGCTTAGCCTAAATAGGTGAACCTAATTTTGGAGAAGAAACTAGAAAGGTCAGGTTGATTGCTTAGGAAGTAAATTTAAGAGACAAATTTATGCTTGTACCTCACAAATTCTATAATTATTTACTAGATTGTGCTACCTCCATCTTTGTATACAGACTTAGGTAGAACCAAATGTGTTTCCTTAGCAATGAAGATACTATAAAGCACATATGAAATAAAGTGTTTGTTTTTGTACTGAGTCTTCTTGGAATGGAAACAACTTCCTTCATAGCAGCCCATACAGTGCTGCCTTTTAGATTTGTTAACAACACACCAATGTTTTAGCTATTGCATAACAGTGCTTGCACAGCATCAAAGCCACCTGAGGAGATGAAGACACGGACTCCTGAATCCAACCAGAAGACCTTTTATTAGTCCAAACCCCATGTTTATATATCCTTGTTCGCTGTTCACACGCACCATACTAAAATATCATTGGTTAATCAATACTGTTCACACACTTCTTGGCTACATATAATTGGTTAATTACTAAGCTACAAACACACTGAACTTATTGCAATTTTTTTCTCTCTTCCTTCTTATCTCTGTGAATTTCATGTTCTCAGCCAGCCGCCGATGTGGCATGTGGCATCGTGCATCTGCTCCAGTCTTGCTTCATATCCCATTTTTCTTCCAGGTGTTCAGCCAACCTGATCTTACTTTCTTTCTTCTTTAGCCTTCAAGGTCCTTTACAGGCATGGTGGCCTCCAGCACTTGCCATAAAGCTCTCTACAGCCACCTTTGATTCTCACTCTGATGCCCATCCCCCATCCCACACCCCAGCCACTTGCTCACTCCCCCCCCCCTCCCAAGAGATGGGAAGGAGGATCGGAAAGGAATGTAAAACTCAAGGGTTAATATAAGAACAATTTAATAGGTAAAGCAAAAGCTGCACATGCAGGCAAAGCAAAGCAAAGAATTCATTCACCACTTCCCATGGGCAGGCAGGTTTGTCCCCTCCCAATTTCCCGTGCCCCTCCAGCCCTCTTGCTGGCAGGGCACAAGGAACTGAAAAGTCCTTGACTTAGTATAAACATCACCCAGCAACAACTAAAAACATCAGTGTCCTATCAACATTGTCCTCACATCATAGCCAAACCACAGCACTGCACCAGCTACTAAGAAAATTAACTCCATCCCAGCCAAAACCAGGAGAGTATCCACCCCTTATTACATACCAATTACATCATGCTACCTTTTCCAATACATTATCACCTCTCCTGTCCTTTAATATAAATACACAGATATCATTCCCTTAGTCTATGGACCATCCCTCTAAAGTCCGTTGAGTTCATTTAGTCCATGATGTTGGGCTCCATTTTTTATAACAGTCTTTCTAGGCAGGGTAGATGGTACGAGGTTTTGAATTGTTGCATTTTGAAGCCAGTTCTGATTCTATTACAGCTGCACTGATCTGGTTTCACCAAAGTCATTCTTCATTGGTGTGGTAGTTGAAGAGGAGTCAGGTTCAGATCTTCAAATCCAAAGTGGTAGAGATTGGTGCCACAAGATGCTCAGTATTAATAGTTGTATAGAAGTGACAATATATAATATTATGTAACAACTAACATCACACAATTCAATTCATTGGCTGTTTTCACTCAAAATCAAATCCCCTTGAGGCACACATTGAACTTCCCCATCTTCCCGCATTACCCACTAAATTCTCCCAGGCCCTTGAACAAAAAGAATCCCATGAATGGGTTTGCCTTTACCTGAGGCAGGAATGATCCAGACTGTTTTCCCAAGCATATTTTAAGGTGCACTACAGGAACTTTATCCCCTTCTATAGTATGTAAAAGTTTTGATTGGGCAGGGCCAGCCTGATAGGCAGATCCTCTGGTGTTGACTAACTAGGTAGCCTTTGCTAAGTGTGTATCCCAATGCTTGAAAGTTTCAGCATCCATTGGTTTCAGTGTAGTCTTTAACAGTCTGTTATATGATCCAATTTTCCCAGAGGCTGGTGCATGATAGAGAATGTGATATACCCAATCAATGTTGGCATAAGTGTCTATGCGATTGTTTTGGAAGTTTAGTTCCACTGTCTGATTCAATTCTTTCTGGGGTGCTATGTGTGGTGAAATTTTATTAAATTGATTACTACTTATGAAAAAGTCTTTGTCTTTAATTAGGGATTGCTTAAAATGGACAGGGAGCTCAGGGAGGTGGCATTTGTCCTGAGCCCCCTGAATAAGCAATATATGAGCAGGGCCATCCAGACAATCAATATTGTGTGCAGCTGTGTCATGAGGGTAACTCCACCATGCTCGGGCATTTGGCCAACGTCCCTGGCATGTGTGAATCTTACGAATCATGAGATAGTGCACACCTGCACTTTAGCCTAAACTTAAAAGTTTGCATACGCTAGGTGTGTAAACTATTTTTGTCTTCACTGAGTATAAAGGCAGGCAAGCTCTGGGACTGATCCAGAAGTCTCACCTACGGGTGGACGCACCACATAGGAAATTTCCCAGTTACTGAGAGACTCCTGGTGCTGGCTGCAACAGGGCTTCCCAGCCAAAGTGGATGATGTTAAAGTGGTAATTGGTGATGTATCTTTTTCTTAGTCTCTGTAATGCTTTGCAGTAATAATTTGATGGTTTACTCCTATTGCTCTTTTATCATATTGTGCATAATAACTAGTACTGTTTCCTTTTATCATATTGCATGCTGTTTTCCTTTATTATATTGTAATATAATAAACTGCATTTATTCTTGCATTTGACTTGGAATTAATTTTTGCTTGGTATCCAGTCAATTAGCAAAACATAAACTGGTGTAGTCAGCAGGATAAGAAGTAAAAATATCTCTGTTTAGGAAAAAAAAGGTTATTTCGACTGTCGCTGTTGTGATGATTTGTATTCCTGGGTGGGAACAATTGCCTTATTGTACTTTGGCCACTGAGTGGTCTTATTGTGCTGGACTGCGTGAAAGTTGGGATTCATGCTTTGGAGAAGCAGAACCCCTTGATATGTTAAAATGTATGCAAAATATACCTGTTGAAAAAGGGAGGGAAGTGGACGCATTTAGCAGCCTGGATATATTTTGTTAACTGCTTATAGGAAAAGGTGTCAGCAGCAAGAGCAGATTTGTTTAAAGTGGAGTTAGTGAAACAAATATGTGATCTGCAAAGTAAGGTGGTCCTATTGCAGTGCCAGAATTGTTTGTTGACAGATAAGTTGGATACTTATCAGGCTGTGGTGGAGAAGACAGCTGTTAGGGTTGCTCAGTATAAGTATTGTAAGCGGTGGGGTAGAATGAATATGAAAAAGGTGCGCACAGTTATTGCTGAAGCAGGAATACGGTGGGATCCTGACAAGTGGGATGGTGATATATGGGACTCAACTGATTCAGATACAAGTGTAGGGGAGAATTTGTTTCTGAGGACGTAGAGACAAAACCTATAATTAGGAGAAAATTAGAACCAGGGCCATATGGACAGCAAGTGAGCCATGATGTAACTGAGGATTATACTCAGCATGAAAATGATGTGATTGAACGTTTCTGGCAGAAACCAGGGGAATCTTTGCTCACTTGGATGGTGCGGCTGTATGATTTAGGAGCATCTGGAGTTGCATTGGATGCTGTGGATAGCAAGAAGTTTGTAATGTTGAATTCTGATTCTTTTGTGCAAGATGCTTTTTGAAATCATAATCAGGGAGATACTAATTTGTTAGCCTTGGCAGCTGCAGGTTACAACTATAAATACCCCATGGAGGAGGATTGGCCAGGAGGAGATCACCCTGGTACACATTATAAGATTGCGTACAGTGTCTTAAAGAAGGGATGAAAACTGCTATTTTTATAAGAGACATTGACATGATGATACAGACTGGGTTAACTGCACCTATTAGAAATAAAATTATCAAAACTACTCCACCTGCATATAAGAATATCATTATGACTCTTTTAAAAAATGAGATGGGGAACTCCATAGTAGAAGTAATTGAGAAGGTACAACAACTGGGAGATTTAGGAGAATGGGGTTCAGAGCAAAATGCAGGGTGTGATGATAGAAATGAAAATAATAAAGCTGAAAATAATAGATTTTCACAGAGAGGAATGTTTGCTACTTTGTTAAAGGATGGTGTTGCATTAAAGGGGATGGAGTAATTTAGCAGAAAATACACCCCACCCCCACCCACCACCCCGCCTTCCATCTCTCCTCATTGAGGTGGGAGGTTAGGTGCAGCTAGGTTTAAATTCTAAGTGATGTCCAATTTACCACTATCAGTCCAGTTGCATTTAATACATATATTAAACTAACACGGTTCTGGATACACTAATAGCAGTCTGCACTGCCAGTCCAATCATACTCATGAACTAGCATGGCCACACTCTAGGGTATGAGAATATGTGATATGACAGGGTATGAGTTCAATGAGAAGCTGCGATGACCAGCTACTTAACAGTACAGTTTTATTTGTGCAACAGATATACAGGTTTTTGGATTGCTGGCGATAGTGACTGTCTGCAAAAGCCACATGCAAATAAAAAGTTATAAAGTATAAAATGCGTGGAAAAGTTACAAACAATACAGCCTGGCTACAAACATTAAAAAGTAACTCTCTAGAGATATTTCTAAGTCTGCCAAATGTAGAGCGATTTTTAAAGGACCAAGGGAGGACATATGTTACCATTGTCCGGATTGGACAACCCAGGCCTGTTAGTTGAAACTGCAGAGCAACTTTAAATTGTCCTCGAAACAAGCAGTGTGAGAAAGTAAACAAGCTATGCACAAACAAGAAGCCAGGTGCAGAGCAAGTCCTGGGAACCGCGAAATCAACACACTCTCATTGGCACACTCTGATCAGGCGCCTGCAGCATGCTCACCAATCAGCGACACGGACGCCCGCGTGGCCAGAGACTTTTATCCAATCACCTGTGTGTAAAGTCGGGTGAGCGGTCGGTTTAAGTTATAAATATGACCTGTTTGTTTAATAAAGTGAGCACGGCATGTAGCCATATTGGTGTGATTGTCGTGACTTGGCCGACTCTCCACGGGAGCCCTCTTTGCCCAAAGAAGCACTTAGTTTAAGTCTCACCCAAGGTGTCCCAAGGGGGAAAGCAAGGCTCAGCCCGTTGGCTGATCCCCGGAGTCAGTCTCAGTGGTGTCTTCCCCATTTGTCCCCTCATCCATTCACTTTTTATACTTCGCTTTATTCTCAGGTAGAGCTTGAATGACTTAGTCATATATTCCTTTATTGTGATTGGTGTAAAGTTCTCTTGCTTTCATTTAAAGATACAATTCATTTAAAATTTACCACGCATGCTCCCCAAGCAGAGGATTGATCCTCTTCCAGGGGGCCATTTGAGTTGAAGGTTGCAATCTCCCAATACCACAATTATTTTATCCTAGCATCCTTGAATTTTCTCTCTTCAGCTGTTTGTTTTCTTTTAGCAATTAGCACGTCCTCATCAGAAGGCTCCTTATTTACATTCTTGTTGAGCTCATCTACCTTGAAGTGCTGAGGGGGCTGAGTTCCTGACCTTCTGTCACAGATAATGAGGCTCTTGTTTGGTCTTTGCCATAGTTGTTGACCCAGCAACGGACATCTTCTCATATATTTTCCATTTGGCAGCCACTATGCAGCTTATCGGCTGTATGGTACCATCACATTCCCAATCCTGCAGGGAGTACAGCAGAGCCTGGCTGCAGTGTCTCCACTCTGCTCCACCCTCCACTGCTCCTCTAGGATAGCAGGTTGTGTGGCTTAGGGGACTGTGGTGATGTTGATTTTGTGCATGCCAACTGTCTGAAAGTGGCAATTTCCCTAAAAAGCTTTCTGTAACACTGTGCTTTTATTAGGAGCCAATTTTCTCTAATTCCCCCCCTCAAAGTGATTTTCCCACAGATGGGGTGACTCGAGATAAGATTGATGAGAATGACTATGACTAATTTGCAAATTAAACCTTTAACTATTACTGATACCATCACTTATTGGGAAATTAGAGATGGGACCTTGGCCCCATATCGAGTTACTCCAGATGCAGAAGGTTTGGACCTATATGCACTACAACAATATCGACTGAATGCCCAAGATATTTGTATTATTGACACAGATCCCTCCCTAAAATTTTGGATTCATAGCTCCCAGATCCAGTCTAGCTATAAAGGACATAAAGATACTAGGAGGAATTATTGATTCCAATTATCAGGGAGAAATTAAAGTTATATTATTGAACGACGGCACACAAGATCTATTGATTCAACCCCCAGACAGAGTTGCTCCATTCTTAATTCTACCACTATTTAAGGCCAAGGTAATTAAAGGACAAGCTCCACAATTAACAGCTGTAAGGGGTGATAAAGGAATTGGATCTACTAATACTTTTAATGATGGAGCTAAAATATGGGTACAGAGGCATAATGGCCCTCCAGAGCCAGCTGAAGTCATTGCTACTGGGAAAGATAACACTGTTCTTGTAATAAAGTCAGGAGAAGAGAAATGGGAATATGTCCCCACTAACAGATGTTCTCTTTGAGAATGATATCATGACCCTTTAGCCTTGTCTTTTACAGAACTACCTGATTTGGGTCCTGAATCTCATTCTGTGTCTTATGGTCCATTTGAATGATGCCATTACCCCAGGGAGCTATCTAAGAAAGATTAATACAATGACCGCAATCTGGTGGTGGAGAAATAGTACCCACTTATGAACACAAGGCAACTATACCTGCGATGCGAAAAAGCCTTCACAGATAGTTAACCTGATGTTTTCACCAGGAGTGACCTTGTGAGGAGCCTTTGGAATGAATGGATGTCTCCTCATGCAACATCAAATGGACCAAGACACAGTGACTTTATCAAATGATAGTACTGTTGCTATCAAATGCTGTAATGTTTCTACTCCTTGCATGCGTACTATAGAAATAGCTTATAATTGTTGTGTTAATGATACTACTAATATGTATAATTTTAGCAGTAGTGGTGCCATAACCTTAGCTATGTTCAATGCGCTATTTTGTATTAATGCTACTGTGATGCAAAAGAGATCAATCTGGGCTGATTATATAACTGTTTTTCAGAATCACCCTGTTGTTAATACTAACCAATTAAATAGAGTACCAGCCACCTGTGTTTTGGTTGCACAACAATATCAGAAGAACATTATTAATTTTAATATCTTTTCCCCACATTTACCATTATGTCAGAGGAAGAGAGCTTGGTGGGACACTCAATTGGGCAGCACAGGTGCTGGCATAGGATTTGTAAATAGTATAGATATAGAATCATTACAAAAAAAGTTAAAGACGGAAGGACAGGATATATCCCAACTGATCAACTTACAACCACAATGGATGCCTACTGTGTTCCAACTTCAAAGGTTCACATTAAAATATGATACTGAATTCTTATAATTGTTTGTTGTCACAAGCCAACAGATTGCAGGTAACCCAGAACATGGATCAGTTTGTAAATTGGACTGAATATATTTTGCAAAAGTTATATATAGTCATGCAGTGAAATAAGGCCCAGAATGATTTAATGAGCAACAATGAATTAATTTGGAGGACCACATTTAAACCATGGATTCCTGCAACACATTGGATTCTGTTGTTACCTGAAACAGTACAATGCACTGACTATTATTGTGCAGGGAAAATGACATACTTTAATGTAAGCTGACCCTCTGAATTAATGTGTAAGTTTGTAGCTTTACCCATTATCTTTGGGGAAAAGTCTCCATTTGTTCCTGAATACTGGATACCCCATTTTGAGGGTACATAGCTAGATACCAGAAATAAACCACAAGATTTGAACTTGTGCTCTCATACTCTGGATGGAATAGTATGCGATCAAAACTCTCAATTATATGAGCCTTGTCTTTTAGAATGCTCAGTACATTTATGCTGATGGACAATACTGCCATCCATCTTTTCTACGTTTATTGAAATAGGGCCACAACACATTTGTGTAGTGACCTCTGACTGAAACACAACTCAGATGTGTAATTTGACAACCCTCTTTTCAGGATGTTTAGAAAAATGTGATTAATTTATATTGGAAAGGGGGAAACATTACTTTTATCCTGGATTGAGAGCAGCAAGTAACTTTGTACTGGCATCCTGATATCTTATCCCAAAGTAATTTGAGTATCTCTTTGGAACCTTTAAAGCAAATTTTGAAGGACACTGAACACATGAGGAAACATTTGGGTATAAGAAATAAAACCTTGACTGATAGTCAAATACAGACTGTGACAGCGGGGCAACAGCTGGCCGATTTTGGGCATCAAATAGAACATGAAACTGCCCATCATTGGTGGCATATATTTAGTGGATATCCACTTTCTGCAACTAAAGCATTAAATATTTTACTTCACCCTATTATTGTAATTTTGATTTCTATTACATTGTAAACATTGTGGAATTGTCATTTATAGTATAAAATTCATAAGCTAATGCAAAATCCTATGATGATACCTTTATCGTATATTTTTCATGAGCAGTAATAAAAGGACTGAATGTGGTGAAATTTATTAAATTGATTACTACTTATGAAAAAGTCTTTGTCTTTAATTAGGAATTGTTTAACATGGACAGGGAGCTCAGGGAGCTCAAGGAACACTTTAATGTACAGGTGGTGTTTGTCTTGAGCCCCCTGAATAAGCAATATATGAGCAGGGCCATCCAGACAATCAATATTGTGTGCAGCTGTGTCATGAGGGTAACTCCACCATGCTCGGGCATCTGGCCAACGTCCCTGGCATGTGTGAATCTTACGAATCATGAGATAGTGCACGCCTGCACTTTAGCCTAAACTTAAAAGTTTGCATACGCTAGGTGTGTAAACTATTTTTGTCTTTCACTGAGTATAAAGGCAGGCAAGCTCTGGGACTGATCCAGAAGTCTCACCTACGGGTGGACGCACCACATAGGAAATTTCCCAGTTACTGAGAGACTCCTGGTGCTGGCTGCAACAGGGCTTCCCAGCCAAAGTGGATGATGTTAAAGTGGTAATTGGTGATGTATCTTTTTCTTAGTCTCTGTAATGCTTTGCAGTAATAATTTGATGGTTTGCTCCTATTGCTCTTTTATCATATTGTGCATAATAACTAGTACTGTTTCCTTTTATCATATTGCATGCTGTTTTCCTTTATTATATTGTAATATAATAAACTGCATTTATTCTTGCATTTGACTTGGAATTAATTTTTGCTTGGTATCCAGTCAATCAGCAAAACACCATATTGACAGAAGACTTGTCTTTCAAGGTCCAGGATTGTATTTTGGGGTGTAGCATGAGGCACAGGGTATGTTTCCCAATATTCAGTGGTTGCTTACAGTACTGGAAGCACATGGTACTTGTGTTGGCAGGTCTGTGGGAGTGTGATATAGTCAATCTGCTGAGACGCATGTCATATGAAAGAGGGGAGGGAGATTTTGCCAACCCCTAGTGTTTACTCTGTCTATCAGCCCCCCAGGAAAGCCAAGACCCTTGGTCTTTACCAGTCTGTCAGCATCCCATTATAGGGACCCTTCACTGAACAGTCCTGCTGGATCAGAGGGCAATTCAACCAACTTGCTCAGGGAAGCATGCCAACACCATAAGACGGGCCCCTCAGCGGGTCTTCTCACTTTGTTTATGTTACCTGCTTCTGGCAACTGTTAGCACTTACAATAAACTAACACTAACAGCTTACAGAATAACACTCTTTAATAATATAAAATTGTGACAAGTTAAGATTCGTGATTGCCAGTGATAGGGACTGTCTGCAAAAACAAGCTTGAAATGATACACAACCAAATTACAATCACTAATAACAGCTAGCATGAGTTAGTTATTTAGCAAGCATAAGACAAAGTTTGTACCCAATAGTCGTCCCTATGGGAGAGAAGACTGGTTCAGTCCATTGACTGATCCCAGAAGTTACGATGGAGTCTTCCTTAACTTCTCCCCTCATCTGTCCACTTTTTATACTTCATAGTACATTGCATATTCATTCATCATACACAGGATTAGTTATAAGCCTCTTGCTTCTAATGCAAATTAGTACGCATCATCAGATAGCACTACTGAAGATCTCAACTAACTATGCATGTTCCTCAAGCGGGGTTTTGCCCTCTTTCGGGGGTGCTGTTTGAATTGGAGGTCGCGATCTCCCACTACCACAATTACCTTTGTCCTATTTTCAACTAATTTTCTGTTGATGTGAATGGATTCCAACACCTTATCAGATTGTCTCCTTCTGTGGCCAAAACTTTCCTTATTTGAAGGCTTCTTTCTGCATAACTTAGATAATGGTGTTCTTATCACTATCTGTTCTTTGTTTCTCATCCTTCCCAAGGCTACCTCCCTTAATTAGAAGTCTCTTCGTTCATAACAACTTTAGAGAGTGAGTCAGCTTGACCTAGCTTTAACACTAAATTAGCGTGTGGCAATCCAGGAGTTAAGAAAACAATTCCCCCCCTTTGGACTTGTTTCAGTCCAGTACTAGTCCATTTCTATCACATTAAGGTGGAGCTTGAGTGACTCTAGTTATATATATTGTTGTTACTAACTGGTATCACATGCCCAGTGAGGTGTAGTAGTATCTTGGGGGCAGGTAACTTTGAGATGGAGGTGTGCGTTAGTATTGCAATGAGATTATTTCATCTGAGGCAATTAATTTTGCTACAATGGTTGGCTCAGCAGTGGACATCTCATAGATTCTTCATGTGACAACTGGTATGCAGCTTATCAGCTGTGTGGTGCTATCAAGTTCCCATTCCTGCAGGGAGCATGACAGAGCATGGCCGTGATGTCGCCATTCCGCTCCACCCTCCATTACTCCTGTGCTGAGATGGCAGGGTGTGTTGCTTAGGGAACTGTGGTGATGTAAATTCCATGCATGCCAACCATTCTGAAGGCAATAGCTGTATTTTACCTTAAAAAAGCTTTCTGTAATACTGTCCTTCTATTAGGGCCCAATTTTCTCTAATTCTTCCCCCCCGAGTAATTTTCACACACCTCCCCATATTTATATTTTAGCCATTGTTGTCCATGCTAAAGAGGCTTTAACCACTTGGCTTGATTAATTGCAGCTCATGTTTCACATTCATGGATTACCTGTGCAATAGTGTCCATGGTCAAGTCTATCCCTCAATTTTGGGCCCATCTATATGTTGCATCTCTTCCTTGATGGCCTGAAGTATCATGGGCCAACTGAGCTATAAATAATTCACCTTTATGTTGCCAATCAAAATCTACCTCAGCCACTTCAATCTTGGCTGCTTGATCTACCTGCTGGTTGTTTAAATGTTCCTCAGTTGCCTGACACTTTGTTACATGAGCATCTACATGACATACCTTTACAACCAGGTTCTCCAACTGAGCAGCAATATCTTGCCATAATGCAGCAGCCCAGATGTGTTTACCTCTGTGTTGCCAATTACTTTGCTTCCATTGCTGTAACAACCCCCACAGGGCATTTGCTACCATCCATGAGTCAGTACAGAGGTAAAGTATTGGCCACCTTTCTCATTTAGCAACATCTAAAGCCAGCTGGATAGCTTTCACTTCTGCAAACTGGCTCGATTCACCTTCTCCTTCAGCAGTTTCTGTGACTTGTCATAGGGGACTCCATACAGCCACCTTCCACCTCTGTTGCTTTCCTACAATATGACAGGACCCATCAGTAAACAAGGCATATTGCTTCTCATGTTCTTGCAGTTCATTATACAAAGGGGCTTCTTCAGCACATGTCACCTCTTCCTCTGCTGACATCCCAAAATCTTCACCTTCTGGCCAATCAATAATAATTTCCAAAATTCCTGGATGATTGGGATTTCCCATCTGAGCTCATTTTGTAACCAGTGCGATCCACTTACTCCACATAGCATCAGTTGCGTGATGTGAAGAAGAAACCCTCCCTTTAAACATCCAGCCCAGCACTGGTAACCAGGGTGCCAGGAGCTGCACTTCAGTACCAATCACTTCCAAAGCAGCTCGAACCCCTTCATAAGCTGCCAATATCTCTTCTTTTTTCAGTTGGAGTATAGCGGGCCTCAGATCCTTTATATCCCTGACTCAAAAAGCCCAAGGGTTGACCTCGAGTCTCCCCTGGAGCTTTCTGCCAGAGGCTCCAGGTAGGGCCATTCTCCCCGGATGCAGCGTAGAGCACATTCTTTACATATTGCCCAGTCTGAACTGGCCCAAGACCTACTGCTTGAACTATCTCTCGTTTAATTTGTTCAAAGGCTTGTTGTTGATCAGGACCCCATTTGAAATCATTCTTTTTCCAGGTCACTTGATAAAGAGGGCTTACAATCATACTGTAGTTTGGAATGTGCATTCTCCAAAACCCGATGACACCTAAGAAAGCCTGAGTTTCTTTCTTATTAGTTGCTGGAGACATAGCAGTTATTTTGTTGATCACACTCATGGGGAGATGACAACGTCCATCTTACCATTTTATTCCCCAAAACTGGATCTCCTGTGCGGGTCCCTTGACTTTACTTTGTTTTATGGCAAAACCAGCTTGCAGAAGGATTTGGATGATTTTCTCCCCTTTCTTGAAAATTTCTTCTGCTGTATTGCCCCATATGATGATGTCATCAATATATTGCAGGTGTTCTGGAACTCCATCTTGTTCCAGTGCAGCCTGGATCAGTCCATGGCAGATGGTAGGGCTGTGTTTCCACTCCTGGGGAAGTCGATTCCAGGTGTATTGCATGCTCCTCCAAGTGAAGGCAAACTGTGGCCTGCACTCCACAGCCAAAGGGACTGATAAAAATGCATTTGCAATATCAATAGTGGCATACCACTTGGCTGCTTTTGATTCCAGTTCATATTGAAGTTCTAGCATGCCTGGTACTATAGAGTATAGAGACAGTGGTTTGTTTGACTGATAATGTGCAGATGTGACCTTGCGTTGACGATGTGCAGCTGTGATCCTGCAGCAAAGAAGTAAATAACTTTGAGGGAATATGAGAAGAAAACTGGATGAAACAGAGACAAAAGAGGAATGTGATCTCACCTCTAGAAGATAAGGAAACAGTGTGAACAGCAGAGAGCAGCCTATAGTGAACAGCAGCTGGGTGCGTGGACAGTAGAGTTTGACCAATAATAAAGCTTTTAGCAGCACATGTGCAGAGTATAAACTTATAAAAGCTGTAACTAACTAACAATAAAGGTCTGTTTCACCATCTTTGCAAAGTCCGTGCCTCAATCACCACAAATGGTGACCCTGATGTGGTGGTCAATAAGCCACAGACCATAGAGCAGTTGGTGGCAACACCCAGCTGAACTCAAGAAAGCAGCAGTACAGAGAGCTGTTTGGTCTGGACCTCATCACCTCTACAGATGACCAGCTGGGGACGTTATGGGTTTGCATATGTGAAGTGAAGAAAAATCAATATGCGACATAATGATGAAAATACTGGAGATTAAAGGGGTGAGGTATGACGAAGCATCTGTGAAACTTTTGCTTGTCTGTCTGCGCAAGCAGGGACATGCTGCGGATACCACAATAGAATTTCACACCCAGCTTTGGGAAGAAGCAGGAAAGATACTATTTGATGCAGCATCAAAGGGAGATTCTACGACAACTTCTTTGACAATGTGGGGCTTAAGTAGGAGGCTCATGGAGCCCCGAACCAGTGGCATAGGCTGACTGAACCAGGATCCGTGGAAACTTTGTGCACGCATCACCTACAATACAGGTGAGCAGTCGGGAACAATGGGAGGGAAGTTATCCCAAAATCAACAGTGAAGCCTAGACGTATTACAATGGCTGCTTGCAGCTCAGCAACAAGCTGTGACAGGCCCACAGCTAGTGACTCTGTTAGAATGGATCCGTGACAAAGTGCTGGACTTTCCACCTGATGGCACTTTGCAAATTCCTGCCTGGCAAGCGGTCAGCAGATGATTGTACGATGCTGCCGCAGAGGGGGACTCCGTGTCGGGAATGCATTTAGCATCTTGGTGGCAAATTCTGGCTACTCTCCGCCAAGTGTCGACTAATTCTACTGACAGTGCTAAACCAGGGGAGGCTGTAAATTCCACTGAAAGCACGACTCTTCTCAACACACTGTCAATGATGGCAACACCATCCACACCTCCTCTGCCCCCAAAGCTCCTGTTGCTCCTGTGTGCAGAGTATAAACTTATAAAAGCTGTAACTAGCTAACAATAAAGGTCTTTGCTTCACCATCCTTGCAAAGTCCGTGCCTCAATCGCCACATGGCACAGCAGCACTCAATGGCAGCGTGACTTCATTCAGGCCACAATAGTCCACTGGTAGTCTCCATTCTCCATTAGACTTTCACACTGGCCATATGGGGCTATTAAAGGGTGAACGGGTTCTGCTGATCACTCCTTGGCTCTCTAGTTGTTGAATCAGCTCCTGGATGGGAATCAGGGAGTCTTGGTTGGTGTGTGTTGTGGTTTAACCCTGGCCGGCAATCAAGTACCACGCAGCCGCTCACTCACTCCACCTTACCTGGAGGGATGGAGAAGAGAATTGGAAAGGAATGTAAAACTCAAGGTTTGAGATAAGAACAATTCAATAGCTAAAGCAAAAGACGCGCATGCAAGCAAAGCAAAGCAAGGAATTCATTCACTACTTTCCATCGGCAGGCAGGCAGGTGTTCAGCCATCCCCAGGAAAGCAGGGCTCCATCACGCATAACGGTTATTCGGGAAGACAAATGCCATAATGCCAAATGTCGTCGTCCCCTTCCTTCTTCTTCCCCCAATTTATATACTCAGCATGACATCATATGGTATGGAATACCTCTTTGGCTAGCTTGGGTCACCCGTCCTGGCTGTGTCCCCTACCAATTTCCTGTGCCCCTCCAGCCCTCTCACTGGAAGGGCCCAAGGAACTGAAAAGTCCTTGATTTAGTATAAACATTACCCAGCAACAACTAAAAACATCAGTGTGTTATCAACACTGTTCTCACATCATAGCCAAAATACAGCACTGTACTAACTACTAAGAAGAAAATTAACTCTATCCCAACTGAAACCAGGACAGTGTGATATTGCCACTGGTGCACCATTGTAGTAGGAACTGGCACCTATTTTTCCTCAACTTTCAGTAACCCTACCACAAATGGATCTTCTGAAAGGCCAGGCAAAGCAGACAGCTGCTTAATTTCCTGTTTCCAGGGCAGCTATACCAAAAGCCCACTGATACCCTTTCAGATCCTTGAAATACCCTCTCCTAAGATTGTCTGTGCCAAGGATACATGGAGCCTCTGGGCCAGTCACAAAGGGATGTTTTTGCCACTCATTCCCAGTCAAGCTTATTTCAGCCTCCAATAAATTTATCTGTTGGGATCCCCCTGTCACTCCAGAAACACTGATGGGTTCTGTCCCTTCATAGCTTGATGGCATTACACTGTGCACCTGTATCTACTAGAGCTTTATATTCCTGTGGGTCCTGTGTCCAAGGCCATCAGTTCCACACAGTCCAATAAACCTGGTTATCCCTGGCCTCCACCTGCCTGGAGGCAGGGTTCCCCTAATCCTGGTCATAGGATTCTCCACCAGGACAGCAAGTGGTGTGAAGCAGATGTAGCATGGAGTGGTTCTGCTCACTTATGTCTTGTCAGAATGGGTTAGAATTCCTTTTCACAGGATCAAGAGTAAAGTCAGCCTTATCACTCTGTCTGGAAAACTGTCTTCTGGACACTGGAGCAGCAACCTTCCTGGAAAACTCCTTATTTGTGATTGGTTTTTCTTGCAATTCACTCACCTGTACCGCCAAGTTTGAGGTAGGTTTTCCATCCCACCTCCTCATGTCCTCTTCATGGTCCTGCAGGTAAAACCACAGGGTGCCCCGTGGTGCATATCTCCTATATTCTCCCTCCCAAACAGAAGGGTGTCTACGGTTGGTAGCTGAGATGCAGGTCCATATAGGAGGAGAGTAGGATCTATCCTCATCGATTTCCTGGACCAGTTTCTCCACAGCCAAGATGAGGGAGGAAGAGAGATTGTCTTCGTTTTCCTGGAGTTGGTGAGCCACTTCATCCACCATTGGTGGTGAATTGTCTTTCCAACTCATTAGTGCCAATGAGTTGGCATATGCTGATGGTCCACTCTGTACCAGTTTCCACTACATGGGTCATGTGCATGGAACTTCATCGGGATCCATGGATGACTGTGGCTTGTCCTGGTCATAATAAATAAACTCTTTCACAGCTAATTCCCTCAAATACCAGATAACTTTCTCTATTGCAGTCCACTTGCCTGGGTAACATGTGATATCCTCCTTGTAGGGATATCTTTCCTTCACGCTTGACAGGAGTCACTTCCAGAGGCTGAGTGTTATCTTTCCTTGGCGCCATCCGTCTCCCACTCCCCTGTGCTCTGCAAACATGCCTCATCATGTTAATTGTTGTCTAGACAAGCTCGAGCAAATTCCCCTCAGCTAACTGATTGCCATGCATGGTCCTAGTTTCCAGCCCGCTCCTGCATCTCCCCCTTCCTGTTGCACAAAAAGAACCTTTGAAACCGAACGAGTAAAAACAAGGTATAAGTAATAGAACAAATAAAAAAGCAACTAAGACATATTATCAATGTCAAAATAACCCACTGTCTTTGTTCCGTACAATTTTACAATTTCCCCTTTTTGTTTTTGAACAGCTAGTACCAGGCTTGCCATGTTCTGCAGGGCCCTTGCAAACATGACAGCAACCAAGGTAATAGCAAACAAACAATACTGCCAATTGAGTGAATGGATGCCAAAAAAGGCTGAAATTTTCTCAGATTTTGATAACATGTTGCTGCAATGGGGCGCCTAAAATCCACGCAGCACATACCATCCAAATCCTCACAGCCACATCCTTGAACCAACAACAAAAAGCAGTGGCAATTTTGACTCACATTCTTAACTGCCTACCAAACAAGGTGATTTAACTCTTTAATGCTTTCCCTGCTGTTACTCTGGGTAAGAGAAGGACCGCTGCGACACGTTCCCATCATAGCCTCCTACTACATTAGCATCTACAGAAAGACAATTATCGACATTCAAAGTGTAAACAATATCATCTTCTTTTGGATTAACATTATACATAGGTGGAAGGGCACACCAAACAAGAACTGGTTCAGTCAAAAAGTTCGAAACATAGCATGCCTTCTCTGAACATACCTCTGGGGTCATTCCCTTAGTTCCCTCTTTTTTTATGCAAAGAGAAATACTTTACCATAACAGAGAAGCCCCTATTTACATCTCTGAGCCCGGACACAAACCACAGCTGCATGCAACACCAGGCTCAGGGCAGGAATCATTCATGCAGTTACACAGCTATATATCTCTACAAGCGTGCAGACACCTATTAAACACTAGATAACCATGTTTATCTTTCCTATTCTCCTGCACAATACCTAGCTGTTCTCTCATCTCTTGTTAGGTCAAAATATTCTCCAGTTTCCTCTCCTATCTCTCTCTTCAGACATTCTCTATCCTCCCCTTTTTTGCTTGTTAATTGCGAGGAGGCAAAGGGGGTGTGTAGCTGGGTGACCATGACCTGCTTTATGTTACAATCAACTAAACACTGAATACAGAAAAAAAAAGCATGGGAGACATAAGGCAAACATCAATAAGGTGGTTAAAGATAATTATAATAAATCCTGTAATACTTTTGAGTCATGGCCCAAAGTTTCCCAGCCGTGAGAAGAGACCAAAGGCATCCCGCCCCTGGCTCTGTTGCAGATCTTTGTTTTAAGGCTTTTGAGTTTTGTATACTTTTGTAAATTAATTCACAGTGGTCACTCAGATTCACGTAACACATCCTATCAAAGTCTTCACACTTGTGTCCCTGTGCTAATAATAAAAATCAATAGCAACTCAGTTCTGTAGCAACATATGATGGACAGAATCAACATCTGTTAATAAGCCAGAAAAAAAAGAACAGTATTTGTAGTATTACTTTGTTTAGCAAGCTAGCAGCCTAATTTACTAAGCAAGTTAAAAGCGTGTACTATTCTTACAGAAGAGATTAGAGAAGCAAAAATCTGTTATGCTGCATTCCAGAACTCAGCCTGAGAATTACAGTCTGCTGTGAGTTCTGCGTTACAATCATTTGACACATGTTGGGGTTGCGATTGTGAAAGTTGCCCATTTACAATTTTCATTGGCATTATCACAGCTAGTTGTTTTAAAAGCAACCCTTGAGCTTCCTGATGTTCGACTTGTTGCAAAATATTCTGAAGCCAATCAATAAAGTTAGTATTACAGTTAGTGACTCTCTAGGACCCTGCAAGACTGTGGCAAGACTCCCGCATCCGGACTGCCTTAATAGCCATCTCATTCATTTGCAAACAGTTGTCCCTGGGATACCTTGCCTGAGTCACAGAATCGGCACAATTATTTTCTCCAGCCAACTGCTCATAGTTAACAGCAATTCCCCGATTAAGGTTTTCAATCAAGGCCACTATACATAGCTCACAAAAATCAAATAACCACATCATATACTGTATCAGTTAGTACCATACAAAGCAATAACTTCCAATCATGCAGTGTGAGCGTATAAGGCTCTGCCATCACTTCAAGAAGGAACATAGCAAATGTATTATGAATCCTCCTTTCCCGCACACCTTTGCTTAACTCTTTAACAGCCTCGTATTGCACAGGCTGCCACTCTGCAGGTTGATTTGTCTGACAAAATACTGAACATGCCATAGCGACTCCCAAAACCCATCACTGAAGTGTTTCCCACTTGCCTTCCTGCCACCAATCCCTCAGACTCACTTTCACCCTCCCCAGAAATACAATCAATGCATCAGGAGAGACAATGGGGTGGGGGAAAGGTCTAGCTCCTTTTCCAGATCTATAGGACCTGGATCAAAAGGTTTATCAGTATAAATAAAATCATTGTCTGAGTTGTCCTGTTCCCGTGCTTGCTCCTGTGTTGTGAGGGTCGCTGCAATCAGTGACAGAAGCTTTGGGGGCAGAGGAGGCGTGGACAGAATCACCATCGTTGACTGTGTCTTGAGAAGATTTGCGCTGTCGGTGGAATTTACAGCTTCCTCTGGTTTAGCACCATTAGTAGAATTAGTCCACACTTGGCAAAGAGTAGTCAGAATTTGCCACCAAGGTGCTAAATGCATTCCCGACACGGAGTTCCCCTCCGCGGCAGCATCATACAATTGGCTGCTGTATGTACACACTTTCATTCTTTCAAAGTCTCTAAAGTTTCTTGGCTGCTCACCTGTCTCGATGAATACAGGTGTTATCCTCAGGGTTTAGGTTGTCCCCCTGGTCCAGACAGCCAGACGATCGTTCAGCCAAGCCGTCTCCTCCGGAACACAGCCCTCTTCCACGAGCTGTCTTTTTTATCGACCAGTTCCGTCCTTATTCTTCCAAGGCTTCGGAACACCACCATAGGGGTCACCATTTGAGGAAACTGAGGCACGGACTCCCTGATCTGACTAGAAGACCCTTCATGAGTCCATATACGTCTCTTTCTGGGGACGAAGCCTGATTCCCCATTACGGATTTCCCACAGCTCACCTCTCAACTCCGGAGGGATTTCTGGCCGGCTCCTGCTTCCTTTCAGCAGATCATTCAAAGTTCTGTGGGATTCGCTGCATGTCGCTCAGACAGGCGATTCGAGAGCCCTTCATGTCAGATCCTTAAACGCATCACATCGGGGTCACCAATTTGCGGCGAATGAAGAGACGGGACGCAGCTTGATGCAAGCAAATGTCAATTTATTGTACAGAAGCACGAGTTTTTATACACTTTCAGAAGCTGCGCGTTTTAAACAGATTGGTTCTTGAAGCTAAGCCTTGCATACTAGGCAATCCCTGATTGGTGGTTAACTACCATCAATTAACAGCAAGGTGTTACCTTTCCTTGGTGCCATCCGTCTCCCACTCCCCTGTGCTCTGCAAACATGCCTCATCATGTTAATTGTTGTCTAGACAAGCTCGAGCAAATTCCCCTCAGCTAACTGATTGCCATGCATGGTCCTAGTTTCCAGCCCGCTCCTGCAGCTGAGGGCTCACGTTCCTTTTCCAATTGCATTGTCAATGCCTGCTTTAAAAAGTGATCCCAGCTGCTTTACGTCCCTACCCTCCAATTCTATACGATTAGCCCCATTATCCCAGCATAGAAGCAATCAGGTGATAATGTGTTCACCTGATTGACGGGCATAATCTTTCCTCATATCCCACGGTTCATTCAGAGATGGGGATTGAGAGGTTACCTCTTGTTTTTCTTCTTCATCTTGTTCCTGTAATGGACCTGCTCCTTCATCCTCCTTTCCCAAACGAGCTGCTTTCCATTTCTTTTTTTCTTCTTCTGTATAGGGGCCACGGACACAGGTTGGCCTTCTGCATCACTCATTGCAGGGGCTGAGCTAGCTGCGGTGCCAACCACAGGGGCTGGAGTAGCTGTTGTTTCTGCCATGGAGGGTAGAGTAGTTAAAATAAATCTCCACCAGGTCCAGGAGATGAAAACCACATTCAGTATTCCTAGCAATAGGGTCAGGACCTGTGCTATGGTGCTTCCAACAGACCAAAGATATTCAGAATTTCCAAAAACTCTAAATGTTTCAATAATTAGCCCTGGGGAGAGGAGGGAGGTGTGGACCCCACCCATGGGCTGACTCTCCAGAAAAACATAGCCAAACCAGAAGTTGTTGGTATTCCCACTCAGGGACCACCAGACACACAGGGGCAAAAACAACACTGAGTACACAGACAAAATTAGTTTTACAACCAGCAAGTCCATCATATCATAAACCAGCACTATATAGTTCAACACTATGATAACTTTAGCACAGGTCCCAAGGAGAACAAACAGCACAACAGGGAACACATACGGTAAGTAAATTAAACAATGAAACCCTGAGACCACAGGCAGCAACATCAAAAGCAGAGAATTCAGCATTGTGGCCAATGACTACTAATTCAATACAAAGAATACCGACAACAATTTTGTTCTAACACAGTCTGGTTGGACCTGTCGTTATCTCAACCCTTCATGCCCCACATTGGACAGTAAAGAACTGTCATGGTTTAACCCTGGCTGGCGATTAAGCACCATGCAGCTGCTTGCTCACTCCCCCCTCACCCAGAGGGATGGGGAGGAGAATCGGAAAGGAATGTAAAACTTGAGGGTTGAGATAAGAACAACTTAATAGTTGAAATAAAATAAAAAATGAAAGAACAACAACAATAATAACAATAGCAGTTATAATGAAAAGGAGGGAGAGGGGAAGAGGAATGAAATCCAAAGGGAAGGGAGGAAAGAAAACAAATGATGCACAATGCAATTGCTCACCACCTGCTGATCAATGCCTAGACAGTCCCTGAACAACAATCGGCTGGCCCTGGCCTTCCCCACCCAGTTTATATACCAAGCATGACATCCCATTGTATGGAATACCTCTTTGGCTGGTTCAGGTCAGCTGTCCTGGCTGTGTCCCCTTCCCAATTTCCTGTGCCACTCCAGCCCTCCCACCAGCAAGGCCTGAGAAACCAAAAAGTCCTTGACTTAGTATAAACATTACCCAGCAACAACTAAAAACATCAGTGTCCTATCAACATTGTCCTCACATCATAGCCAAACCACAGCACTGCACTAGCTACTAAGAAGAAAATTAACTCCATCCCAGACAAAACCAGGACAAAATCATAGAATAATTTAGGTTGGAAAAGACCTTTGAGATAAAAGTCCAACCATTAACCCAGGACTGCCAAGTCCATCACTAGACCATGTTCTGAAGCACCACATCTATGTCTTAAATACCTCCAGGCATGGTGATTCAACCACTTCCATGGGCAGCCTGTTCCAATGCTTGGCAACACTTTCAGTGAAGACATTTTTCCTAATATCCAATCTAAACATCCCCTGGCACAATTTGAGGCTGTTTCCTCTTGTCCTATTGCTTGCAACTGGGGAAAAGAGACCAACACTCACCTTGCTATAACCTCCTTTCAGGTAGTTGTAGAGAGAGAGCAATAAGGTCTCCCCTGAGCCTCCTTTTCTCCAGACTAAACAACCCCAGTTCCCTCAGACACTCCTCATAGGATTTGTGCTCCAGACCCTTCACCAGCTTCGTTGCCCTTCTTTGGACACGCTCCAGCACCTCAATGTCTGTCTTGCAGTGAGGGGCCCAAACCTGAACACAGTATTTGAGGTGCAGCCTCACCAGTGCCGAGTACAGAGGGACGATCACTTCCCTAGTCCTGCTGGCCACACTGTTTCTGATACAAGCCCAGGATGCTATTGGCCTTCTTGGCCACTGAACACACTGCTGGCACATATTCAGCTGGCTGTTGACCAGCACCCCCAGATCATTTTTTTGTCAGGCAGCTTTCCAGCCGCTGTTCCCCAAGTCTGTAGCATTGCATGGGGATGTTGTGACCCAAGTGTAGGATCCAGCACTTAACATTTTTGAATCTCATACAGTTGGCCTTGGCCCCATCGATCCACACTGTCTAGGTCCCTCATTACATCCTTCCTACCCTTCAAGCAGATCAACACTCCCACCCAACATGGTTTTTTTTTCAAACTTACTGAGGGCACACTTGATCCTCTCATCCAGATCGTTGATAAAGATATTAAACAGATCTGGTCCCATTGCTGAGCCCTGGGAACACCACTTGTGACCATCCGCCAACTGGATTTAACTTTGTTCACCACCACTCTTTGGGCCCAGCCATCCAGCCAGTTTTTTTACCCAGCATAGAGTACACCTGTCTGAGCCATGAGCAGCCAGCTTCTCCAGGAGAATGCTGTGGGAAAACAGTGTCAAAGGCTTTACTAAAGTTCAGGTAAACAACATCCACAGCCTTTCCCTCATCCAGTAAGCCAGTCACCTTGTCATAGAAGGACCTGCCTTACATAAACCCTTGCTGATGACCTAGTTGTCCTGTACGTGCTGCATGATGGCACTCAGGATGATCTGCTCCATGACCTTCCCCAGCACTAAGGTCAGACTGACAGGCCTGTAGTTTACCAGATCCTCCTTCTGGTCCTTCTTGTAGATGGACACCACATTGGCTAACCTCCAGTCTACTAGGACCACCCCAGTTATCCAGGACTGCTGATAAATGCTGGAAAGTGGCTTGGTGAGCTCTTCCACCAGCTCACTCAGTACCCTCAGGTGGATCCCATCCGGCCCCAGAGACTTTTTTGTGTCTGAGTGGTGTAGCAGGTCACTAACTGTTTTCTCTTGGATTATGGAGGCTTCATTCTACTCCCTGTCCCTGCCTTCCAGCTCAGGGGGCTGGAACAATTTGGTTTACTATTAAAAACTGACGCAAAGGCATTAGCACCTCAGCCTTTTTCTCAGCCTTTGTTACTATGTTTCCCCCTGCGTGCAATAAAGGGTGAAGATTATCCTTCATCCTCCTTTTGTTGCTAATGTATTTATAGAAACATTTTTAATTGTCTTTTATGGCAGTAGCCAGGTTAAGTTCTAGCTGGGCTTTGGCCCTTCTAATTTTCTCCCTGCATGGCCTCATGACATCCTTGTAGTCCTCCTGAGTTGCCTGTCCCTTCTTCCAAAGGTGGTAAACTCTCCTTTTTTCCCTGAGTTCCAGCCAAAGCTCTCTGTTCAGCCAGGCTGGTCTTCCCTGCCAGCTCATCTTTTGGTACATGGGGACAGCCTGCTCCTGCACCTTTAAGATTTCCTTCTTGAAGAATGTCCAGCCTTCCTGGACTCCTTTGCCCTTCAGGACTGCCTCCCTAGGGACTCTGTCAACCAGGCCCCTAAACAGGCCAAAGCCTGCCCTCCGGAAGTCTAAGGAAGCAGTTCTGCTGACATACCCCCCTCTTACTTCTTCAAGAATTGAAAACTATCCTTTCATAATCACTGAGCTCAAGATGGCCTCCAACTATCACATCACCCACCAGTCCTTCTCTGTTCACAAACAACAGGTCCAGCGGAGCACCTTCCTTAGTTGGCTCCCTCACCAGATGCATCAGGAAGTTATTTTCCACACATGCCAGGAACTTCCTAGAGTGTTGTTCCAGTCTGGGACAACCCGAGCTGGGGAGATTCGGTGTTACACCTGGAGTGAGATGAAGACACAAACGAGGTCAAATGCCACCAATGAGGAAAGTTTATTTGAGCAGTGTTGATAAGAAAAGAGTGATAGGAAAAGGAATAAAGGATAGAAAAGAAGGAAACCTAGCAAGCAGTTGGGATGGAGTTGGAGGAGACAGTCACCACCATGGATCCAGCAGCGTCCC
Organism: Falco naumanni; assembly: GCF_017639655.2. Taxonomy (NCBI): domain Eukaryota; kingdom Metazoa; phylum Chordata; class Aves; order Falconiformes; family Falconidae; genus Falco; species Falco naumanni. The sequence goes on along the minus strand of NC_054079.1, from coordinate 5,272,981 downwards.
ATTGGTCCATAATTTCCTTGTCCATCAGTGGTGGGGGTCTCCGGATCACGTGCACTGTTCAATGGTGCAGTCTTTTATCGGGTACTTGGGAAGCCCATTTCCCTGACAACAGCACATACTGCACATCCACGCATGCTCCCCATCTCGGATGCTGGTTCCAAGGGGCACACGCGATGGCTGCATGGTCCTTTGTCATGGACTGTGCATGCCTCAGCAGGCTGAGGTGGTCAGTTGTGTCTGGACATGTCTCCCAAAACAACGTAGCTGTTTCTTGTCCCTGGCCAATGTCTGGTTTCAGGTGTCTGTTTGCTCCTTGTCTGGTCCACAACTGCCGAGTTCCTGCCAGGTAGCTTTGCACCAAGCTCAGCAGGGATGCAAACAAGCTTTGAGAAACTCAGCTCACAATATGGTCTCCTACAACTGTTTCCTCTCTGCTGTGTTGTATTTCCAGAAGTCATCTGGTAAGTTGAAGTCCCCCATGAGAACAAGGGCTAGCGATCGTGAGACTTTTCCCAGCTGCTTATAGAATCTTTCATCTGTCTTCATCCTGGTTTTGTGGTCTGTAACAAACTCCCACCATGATATCTGCCTTGTTGGCCTTTCCCCTGATTCTTACTCATAAACACTTGACCCTTTCATCACCATCACCAAGCTCTAGGCAGTCAAAACACTCCCTCACATACAGGGCTACCCCACTGCCTCTCCTTCCTTGCCCATCCCTTCTGAAGAGTTTGTAGCTATCCACTGCAGCACTGCAGTTGTGTGTCATCCCACTAGGTTTCTGTGATGGCCATTATATCATAGTTTTCCTACTGCACAACAGCTTCCAGCTCCTCCTGTTTTTTGCCCATGCTGCAGGCATTGGTGTAGATGCACTTCAGTTTGGCTATTGATCCTGTCACCTTTTTTGGGGGGGAAGCCTTAATTCCTATGTGACTGTTCTCAGGTGCTTGTGTGGTTTCTAACTCATCAACAACTCTTGTGTCTTTGCTGCTGTGTGGATCTCCAATCCCTACCTCCCTCTGAGATGTCTAAGGTATTATGTGCATTAGTACAAAGACAATGAATCTCTGAGTACAGAAAGGGATCAGCAGGCCCTGGAGAGTATGTGGAAAAGGACAGCAAGGACAGTGCAACTGCCCTTAGCTGTGCAAGAGAGGAGAGGGCTGACCTTGTGCACTGAGTTCTCACCCTGATATCAATAGGTATTGGGCCAAAGCCAAAATATAAAGGGAGAAAAGGGCTAGGAACATGTCACAGAATAAAAGGGAAAAGAGCTGAAAAAGCCCAATGTTGCCCTCAAGTCTGTTGGCAGTATAATCTGAAATTGTTTGCGATCAGCAAGAGGGTAGGGGCTACCTGCTACCTGAAGCAAGATGCAGTCTGAGTTGGGCACACAGGCTGTTCAACAGATGAAGGCAATCAAATGTAGACATGAGATTCACAGAAGAGAAGAAACCTAATAAGATGTCCTCTAATCAGGTCAATGGGAGGGGAAGGGCATAATTCAGAGCTGGATACTTCGCACCACTCATGCTTGATTTTGAGGTGGAGGCCCCACATATGTTCAGTCCTATAGCAGCTGCCAGATGAAAGGGAAGAGAGAATGGCTCCCTTGATTTTGCTGTACTCACAACCCAGCAGCCAGAACCCTCCAGGAATAAGAATGAGGAAGATACAGAGTGGGAATTCCTCAGAATTTCTTATATTGCTCTGTGAAATGGGTTAATGAAAAGTATTAGCAGAGACAAAACATGTCACTGTGGAAAAATGTAGAACTATTTTAGTACTAGCATCCTATAGAGGAGCTTCATTACTCAAGAGAATGATCCTTTTTATTTTTTCCAAAAAAAGGATATGCAAATGTTTAGTTAGTCATTTTAAATTATCACTTGTCTCTAAGGAGGTGAAACTGGGTACCGTGCAACAATTAAAATAATCAGACACAAATCAAACTTATGAACTGGCCCTATTTCCAGTTCATAAATCCCTGGCTTGCTTCCCTTTTATGCAGAGTCAAGCATATTATAATTCATATCCTATGCCATAAATCTCACTAGGCCACAAGAGGGAGCAGCTTTCAGAGGTGCAGGCAGCCAGGGAAAGAGGAAAACCCCCTCCAATTAACAAAAATAACCACACAGGAGATCTTCATTCTTCAAAAATAACAAAGAAAGAGTGACACTCTCCAAGCTAGATGGGTGGTATATTTCAAATTTTGTAGCACGTAACCAGAAGGTTCAGCCTTCATGCTGAAGTGGATAGCAGGTAGATATTTATTTCCTCTTCATAAATGACTCAATTCACCAGATATTCCTGTGTTAATTTCCAAACCTTTTCCAAGGCTAACCTTAACACTTTCATTCAAGTGGAAGGCAAAAGTCACAGCTTTAACACTTCAAACTGGGTAAGTGAAGGGTCAGCTCCTCTGAAAATGGACTCCTTCAAAGAACATTGGTGGGTCAAGCCAATGCTGTAAAAACTAATCAACAGACAATGTTTCATACCACATTTCCAAGCCACCTGCTTTATTTCAGCACCTTCTATAGCACCTGTGCTTCAAGGTTGGTTTTCCTCCTTGTTTTTAAAAAAAAACAGGTACAACTCCCCTCACTGGCATTCTCTAACCTTGTGTAGAGGTGTGCCCCCCTCCCCGACCTTTGTTTCCATGACAATGCTCAAGTGATAACTACCAGTAGCAGTCATGAAGGCTGTATCCAACTCAAGACTCAAAGTAAATTCGGGGGACACAGATAACCACATGATAGCCAAGGGCTAATTTGAACAATGCACCCACCTAACCACAGTGCTGGTCAAGGTCTGACTCAAGCCAAGTTTATAAAACCTAACTTCTGTAGTCAGTATGCAAATATGACTATGAGTCAATTATCTTGCTCCATAAATACTGGACAGCCAAGGGCCCATTGAGCTCTCCTGCATGGCAGCGGGCTGCACGCCAGGATCTCCCCTTGAGTAGGGACGCCTCTCAAGGTTACTCCTTGAGGTTCAGATATTCCTTGCCACAACAGATTCTCGGTAAGTGATTAGTAGCATGCTAAACTTTGAAAATCTTAGCTAAGCGGTATGAAGGACTGATTGTACACATATAATCCTTTAGATATAAACCATTGACCAAGTCTGAGACTAAGTCTGGATCTAGCCACACCTAAACTCCCCTCTGAGAAGGAGTCTAGAATGCAAGGGGGTCCTTTTTGAACCTCATGACTCAACGGGAGGGTCTCCCTGACAGTTTTGTCTGACCCTGTCCTATGTGCAGTAAATAATCAAGTGTACCTTGCCATCAGATGTTGTTAAACCACTGTCGCATTTCCTATCAAACTTTGTTAAATGGCTGTTTCATACCAATAAACTTATTGCTACTTCTCTCTTACAAGTGCGTCACTCCATCTGCGACACCTTGGTGAAGGAGTCTGTTCACTTAAGCAGACTGCTGTGAATTGAAGCCTATTGCAATGGATTTTACTTCTCACAGGAGCCATTAACACAGAATGCTGTATTTTCTGCATCAGATGAACCTGCATGCCCAAACAGACCACTGGCCCCCTCACTCTGATGTACAGTTACACACTGAAGTAACATTTCTGGGTCAGACAAAGGCACTGTGTTGTGTGACATCTTGAGGGTCACATACTCATCTGGTAGAAGGAGATATTGGTCTGCCCCCCCCCCCTCATATTTTTGCTGGTGCAGAGACTTCTAACGGGATGGAGTTACAACAATATATTTTTTTTAAATCACTGCTTAGTCCTCATTCAGTTCATAACATGATTTCAGTGGGAATTTCCCTTCTTTCTGGACTGAAAATGGCAGCTTTCTTTAGAACAAGTCAGAATATCATCAGCAACATTTTTTCTCCTTGAATACTCACAAATCACAGCGAAGATTCTAGAGGACATTTGTCTTTTAAAATGTCACATCAGGGTATCTGTGAACAGTGTGATCACATCAGACGGGTGTCTCTTACTGCCACATGGTTGTAAGACTGATTTTGCATTAGATCCCAGTCTCCTAACTGTCCACATGCACCTGTATGTCAGTGTGCAGAGGGCTAGTACTTTTGCCCATACTCCCTGACTCCCTTGGAAAAAGACACCCAAGTGTTAGAATAGCCAGTGTACACTGGCATCCCATCACTATACTCAGGGCAGACCTAACTGCCACACCTGAAAGAAACCTGAAACCCTGGGCAGTACGGATGCAGCCAATGTGCACTGATTCACCTGAAGTATTCAAGTTCACATCAGGTATTAAACCTAATGGCAGTGTCCAAAGACTCAGTTATAATTTCCTGGAGTCCCTGTGATCAATTTATGGAATCAGGGAAACAAGGGGAGTGACAACAAAGATGTAACACTGAAGTTTATGCTCACTTTGGTATCTTTGTTCTCAAAGCAGGCCTTCTCACTTCCTCCATGCGCTATGGGAACCGTTTGGTGTCTGAGACAGACACTTCTCTGGTGTGAAATGCTAGGGAAAACAACACCTAAGGTATTCAGGTGCATGACTCCCGGCTACATCCAGCTGGGCTTCTCAGCTACAGCTCCTCTTTTGGAAGCAGGCAGCTAGGCTTCATTGCTATGGTATTTCAAGGAGGAAGGTCTTTCCCTATGCTTTGTTGCATGCAAAACCAGACTTAACTCAATGGTCCTGAGAGCAAGAGCTTACCTGAAGACAGAGATTAGATTTCAAATTCTCTTTTGGCTTGATTCAAAGCAAGGACTTGGATTCAGATCTCCCATCCCCCAGGCTATCCCAAAATGAGCCTTTCTTCTCTTTAAGTTATATAAATCTCTTTGTATAAATAATTGTGTTCATTGGGCCAGACAGGTGAAGAGGGTCCCCCGTGGAAAGTCGGCCAAGTCACGACAATCACACCAATATGGCTATATGCCGTACTCACTTTATTAAACAAACAGGTCATATTTATAACTTAAATCAACCGCTCACACGACTCTACACACAGGTGATTGGATAAAAGTTTCTGGTCACACAGGCATCCGTGTCGCTGATCAGTGAGCATGCTGCAGGCACCTGATCAGAGTGTGCTGATGAAAGGGTGTTGATTTCATGGTTCCCAGGACTTGCTCTGCACCTGGCTTCTTGTTTGTGCATAGCTTGTTTTCTTTCTCACACTGCTTGTTCCCAGGACAATTTAAAGTTGCTCTGCAGCTTCAACTAACAGGCCTGGGTTGTTCAACCTGGACAATGGTAACATATGTCTTTGGTCCTTTAAAAATCCCTCTACAGACAGGGGAATGGGAAATTGCAAATGATTCTCCAGCCTGCTGGTTTGTATGCTCATCTGGGATGTAGGCAAGTCAGGTCCAAACCACTGCAGCAACGACTAGTTAATTATTCATACAAAACAGAACAGCTTCTACGGGAGAGAGGGAATGCAATTATCCAACAGATTGGCAGTGGAGCTACTCTCCTGGAATGTGGGAGACCTGATTTCCATCCGCACTCCAAATCAGGGAGAAGAAAGTTTTGATAATGGTGTGTTACTTTTCAGGCTAGCATTAACAATTTGGCTGTTGGGTGGAGTGCATGCACACACAGATACTTCTAATAAACTCCAAATTCTACTCCCCTTGGTATAACTGCTCTCCTACTATGAAAAATCATGTATCAAATGTCAAGACTTCTTTGCTGTATAAAAATAGGTTGTACATCAAACAAATAAACTAGATTACCTTTATTGTAGTGTGAAAAAAAGTGCAAGGACATTTTCTGAATGTAATTCATCTCACTAATAAAAATTCAGTGAGATGTTTTCTTCTCCAGAAATTTTAGTTGACTGTAAAGGAGCCTAGATGACCAGTTTGGATGGAAATCTATGTTTGAGATGTATCTAAATCCATATCAGAGGATGTCACTGAAATCAGGAATCAAACTTCTTAACACCAATGTAGTATTAAGAAGCAGGCACTCCTTTATTAGCAGCGCTGGGTGCTCAGTGGAATCTCCATAAATCAAGCACAACTATGCAAATTCCACCATTACATTTATACACAAAAATTACAAGGACATACACTACCAGTTACAATGATTGGTTAGTAATTTGCATATAATTATAATATCTGATGTGTCATCCTCTTCTGTTACTACACTTGCGCAGAGGAAGGGTCTTCACCTGGGCAAGGGTCTTCTTGATTTGTGGGCATGTTTTTTAGTATTATAATGAAGGTAGTTCACTTTGTGACACCTTAAAAGTAAGTTTTGTTGCCAAGTTGGATGGCTAAATATCTGCCTTGCCAACTTGTCCAATAACTCATCCTATACACAATAGAACCTAGGTGCTCTGGTTATGGTCTAGAGAGTAAGGACTAAGGTTTTTATGGTCTAGAGAAAAAGGACTTCAAGTAACACAGTCTCAAATGACAAGTAGCACAGCAACTCATTCATCATTGGTTAATAAGTGCTAACATAATGCTAACATGGAGGTTAACTCTTTAAAATCAAAATGTTCCTATAGCTGTTTCTCAAACAAACACAAAATATAGAAAGATTCAGCAAAACTTTAAGACAATCTGCAACGAGGAGACTCAATCAGATTTCCATGATGCACCTCACATTGTGGTGCAGCCAGTCATGCAGCAATGGGAGTGCCCTGACACACAGCACTAAGCAGCAGCAGGTCCTCCCCTGGGGCTATGAGAGCCCTGGACCCCAATGAGTGGCACATGTTCTCCTTGAAGTGCTCTCTCCATTAACCATCTAAAATTGCTCCTTTCTTTTTGCTTGCTCCCTTCAGATTTTTTTGCTTTTTGACCATGCTTGTAATACACATTGCAATAGCTGCTGCTTTTTCTAGGGTTTACACCTAGAACTATTGTCAGCCTGCAAAGAAATGATATAACTGAGCATTACATGGTTTGTTTTTGGTTTTAATCAGCTTATACATTCCAAATACTGGGAGATCCTAATTTATATGGCAATGCCAGTTAGTGGAAGAGCATAGTCCCTCCTTGGTGCTTGCACTAAAAATGTCAGTAGAATCAATGAGTGGTAGTGTGCACATCCACCCAATATGCTTGTGGCAGCTCTCTCAGTGAGACTAGTTCAGCGCCCTCCGGATGGGGAAGACACAAGTGAGTAGAACTACATTTTTTTTCTAGGTTGCTTTCCAATTAAACAAGTAGTAAAGATGCATGATTCTTTAGTCTGCATTATGTCTTTAAATGCAGTAATAGAATGTCATTGTCATCTCATAGCAGATGGGGCAGGGGTTTCTCCTCACTGTAAAGTTTCCTAGGCATAGCACGCTAGGGAGAACATTTTGGCAGGAAAGCTCTTGTACAGTAATGTCATCCAAATGTAGAGGTATTGCAGAATGGGAACCAGGGGAAATGCTTGAGTCTCACCAGCAGTAATATGGGTGTAGGACCTGGGTCAGAGAACACATTGGACTTTGGGTTGTTCTCTTACCTGACCTTCGAGAGACAGTGTAGATGTAGCTGAAGGGACTAAAGCCAAGGAGTGGAGACATCCTTTGACATCCAAAATGACACTTTGGAGGTACTCAAATCCAAGAAAATAATCCAGAAAACTGACACTTCAGTAGCTGCAAAGCTTGTTTGGACTTTGAGTAATTGAATACCAGCTTATCCGTCCTAAAAATGTCAAGTTGCCAGCATTGGATCTCATAGTTCTGGCTATACAGTGGCTATGCAAGCTGTCTCTGATTCACCCTGCTGGGGCAATGGGCTTCACTTTCAGGAACCATGAAGGAACTGCCTTACCTTGCCTTTAGTGATTTCTTTTCAGCCATGCTGTGTGAAAAAGCACCGAGTGGACCTGTGTCTCTGCTCCTGATGCTTGTGCTTGGAATCCCACACAGTAATACTCACTCCCTCCTTCACTAACATAGAAAGGGATGTTACAGAAACTTTTGTTCCTTCTCTTTGTACAATTTTTTTCCTTAAAAATTGTGTAAGCAGTAGAAATGCATAATATGTACTTTTTTGCTTTGAAGCTAGATAACACAAGCTGCATAGCAGATGTGTTCAGGAAACAGTTTGCAACTTTCTTAACAGACAAATTTAGAAACACTGCTACATAATTTTTGTGCCAACAAATAGTTAACATGAAAATGAACTACACAAATGCAGGAGTATTTGTACTTGATTTATAGAACTAGTATACATCTCTTTTCCTATATGAAACTGAACACATCCAATTATCAGTGTAATTACAGGGCAATTATCTTTCTCTTCCCCGTCATGCCATTTTATTTTAGATTTGAACAACAGACATGTATGATTTGTCTGATTTTTAATAGTTACTATATTTCTCATCCATTCTGTTAGTTGTCCTGGTTTCAGCTGGGATGAAGTTAACTTTCTTCTTAGTAGCTGGTGCAGCGCTGTGTTTTGTCTATGATGGGAGAACAATGTTGATAATGCACTGATGTTTTTAGTTGTTGCTGGGTAATGTTTATACTAAGTCAAGGATTTTTCAGTTTCTTGGGCCTTGCCAGCCAGAGGGCTGGAGGGCCACAAGAGACTGGGAAGGGACACAGCCAGGTCAGCTGACCTGATCCAGCCAAAGAGGTATTCTGTACCATGGGACGTCATGCTTGGTATATAAACTTGGAGGGTTAGCTGGGGACTGGGGATCTTTGCTCGGGGCCTGGCTGGGCATTGGTCAGCAGGTGGTGAGCAGTTGTACTGTGCATCACTTGTTTACCTTTCTCCCTTTTCCTTTGGATTTTATCCTTTCCCCCCACCTTTCCATTATAGTTGTTATTATTGTTACTGTTCTTATTGTTGTTCTTACCTCTTTATTCTGTTTAAATTATTAAATTGTTCTTATCTCAACCCTCGAGTTTTACATTCCTTTTCTGATTCTCCTCCCCACCTCTCCAGGTAGGGGGGAGTGAGCAAGCAGCTGTGTGGTGCTTGGTTGTCGGCTGGGGTTAAACCACAGCAGTTGTATAACTTTGTTTAAGATTCCCCATCTTCACATGATTCTCAATTTGGGTTTTTTAAATTTCTTCTTGAAGGAAATTGTCACTCACATGTGGCAATTGCATTGTTTTCAACTCAGAGCTGATTTCCAAGTGCTGTTCTTCAAGCAGGCATGAACTGCCTCTAAAAGCATCCCTATATAAATGAAGTATCTATTATGTGGAATGCAGTAAGCTGGAATTGTATATGACGTGACTTTATTATGTTACATTTCTCAAAGCTTTTCACTCCATTCACTCCATTCCCTGCCTCCAAAAAGCAGGGGAAGGGCTTTCTGTGCTTCCCAGCTGTGTTCTGTAGGTGCTTTTTGTGGGACCTGCTTTTGGCTGGATCTGTTGGTGGACGTCACCCCAAAACATCTGCCTTCAAGCACCATTGAATAAATTTTGCCCTGAGCATCTTGCCAGTTTGCAAGGAAGATTTCTCTTGTAAATTCATTCTGCTGTTACCCTTAAAGCTTGCTACACTACAGTCTGAGCTACTTGCCTTGGTCATGGCTGAAATTGTATAGGATATTTAATTTTTGCTCTGCAGGAATTCACCTAGCAGGTGTTAGTGAAAGCAAATGCACCAAAGGAGATGTTATTCTCACCATCTATTTGCAGTAAAATCGAGGAGAAAATAATTTCTTTTCTGGAGGTAAGATCATGAAAAAAGTGACTGTCAAATGCTTTCCCATAACATCTGCATTGCTTATCTTTCTGTGCACAAAACCTAATTTGGTTTTTTGTTATGTTTATGTCTGTATTTGACCTTTTGTGAATCATCTGTTATTTCAGCTGCTTTTGTCCTAGGCCTTTTTGCCTGTTTGCTGATCAATACCACAGTCCACTTCCAAGACCATGACAATATAAGTTTGGTAGATTCATTGTTACTGATTCTTAGCACTTTCCAATATCTCAGAAGTTCATCTGTACATCTGCCAAACTTTCACAGAAACATCATTCTTTGTTCTGATTTCAGTTTTATTGCCAGTGGATGTAACAAGAAACATATTCCTCCTAGGTATCTGTGGTGGGTTGACCCTGGCTGAATGCCAGGTGCCCACCCAGCTGCTCTCTTATTCCCTCTCCTCAACTGGACAATGGGAGAAAATATAATGAAAGGCTTGTGGGTCGAGATAAGGACAGGAAGATCACTCAGCAATTACCATCACAGGCAAAACAGACTTGATTCAGGGGAAAATTTAATTTATTGCCAATTAACAACAGAGTAGGATAATGAGAAATAAGACCAGATCTTAAAATACCTTCCCCCCACCCCTCCCTTCTTCCCAGGTTCAACTTCACTCCCAACTTCTCTACCTCCTCCCCATAAGTGCAGTGAATGGGTTCCTAACGTTTTGTCTCTGCCATTCCTTCCTCCTCATGCTCTTTTCCCTGCTCCAGAATGGGGTCTCACCCATGGGAGACACCTTCATGAACCTCTCCAATGTGGATCTTTCCCATGGGCTGCGGTTCTTCATGAACTGCTCCAGCGTGGGTCCCCCACAGGGTCACAAGCCCTGCCAGCAAACTTGCTCCAGCCTGGGCTCCTATCTCCACGGGGCCACAGGTCCTGCCAGGAGCCTGCTCTAGTGCAGGCTCTCCATGGGGTCACAGCCTCCTTTGGATGCATCCACCTGCTCTGGTGTGGGACCCTCCCTGGGCTGCAGGTGGGTATCTGCTCCACCGTGAACCTCCATGGGCTGCAGGGGCACAGCCTGCCTCATCATGCTCTTCACCACAGGCTGCAGGGGAATCTCTGCTCCAGCACCTGGATCACCTCCTCTCCCTCCTTCTGCACTGACCTTGGTGTCTGCAGAGTTGTTCCTCACATATTCTCACTCCTCTCTCACTGCTGCTGTTGTGTAGCAGTTTCTACCCCTTCTTAAATATATTATCCCCAAGGTGCTACCACCATTGCTGATGGGCTCAGCCTTGGCCAGTGGTGAGTTTGTCTTGGAGCTGGCTAGCATTGGCTCCATACAAAATGGGGGGGCAGCTTCTGGCATCTTCTCACCAAAGCCACGCCTGCAGCCCCCGCACTACCAAAACCTTGCCATGGAAATCCAATCTTTCTTTACTTTAGCTCTAAAGACAGAAGTAAAAAAGTATCCTTTGCTGTATGTTAGACTGGATATTAGGAAAAAAATCTTCACTGAAAGGGTTATCAAGCATTGGAACAGGCTGCCCAGGGAAGTTGTGGAGTCACCGTCCCTGAAGATATTTAAAAGATGCATAGACATGGTGCTTAGGGACATGGTTTAGTGGTGAGCTTGGCAGTGTTAGGTTAACAGTTGGACTTGATGATTTTTAAGGTCTTTTCAAACTTAAATGATTCTATGTTCTATATTCAATGTGGCACCCTGATTACTTTCTTTCCTTTATTTCGCAGAGTTTTCCATGCTTCTCTGGAAAAACTCAATTTTTCGCAAATAAACCATGTATACAGATTGCATCAGAGGATGAAGTATTGCTCAAAGCCATGCCTGAAGTCAGCCACAGCAAAGAAGTTAAGCAATGAAATTTATTACACTTCTGGCACCATGCTGAGAGATGCACTCAAAAAGACATTTGCAAGTAGTAGCAGCAGCTTTACTGAAATTACTAAGTTATGAGCAATTCTGCATTTGCTAGTAGATGGTGCCATTTAAAAAAAAAAATAATTATGCACACACAGAGCCTACACCAATGGAGATAGCTGGAACTCCAAAACTACTGTTTCTTCCTTGCTTAGGAGTGAGAGGTTTCTGGCTTCTTGCTCAGATTATTAAAAAAAGATAGAGGTTAAACAAGAAAACAGTGCAAACTGTCAAGAAAAATAACTGTGCCTCCTCTGAAGGCAGTAGGTTAGTGCAGGAGTGTTGGGGCTCTTGCTGTATTGAATGATTATACTGAACTTTGAAGCAAGTGGAAAAATACTGAAGAAATAAGACGAGGTCACGACCAGAACAGTGGAATGAAGAGGGAGGAACAAATTGCAGATGCTTCACAAAACCAGGGCCAGCAGGACGCGATAAGAGGAGCTGGGAAACGGCAGAAAAGAGCCTACGTGCCAGAAAGAGTAGAAACAGAAATCTTGCCAATAAACAATTGTTAACCAATCATATTATTATACGCTTGTAAGATAGCCAATCATATTATCACACACTTATAGAGTGCCTTATAAAAGTGTACCTGGTTTGTACAATAAACGGATCAGATCTTGAACTCCATGAGTATTTGAATCTGACTCCCGCTCGCCCGAAATGCCCGCAGCATCTGGTGACCCCGACGTGTGGATCGGTCGAAAAAGTCAGGAGGATTCGTTAAGGATCGTGCGGAGCCGGCGAGGATCCTGCTGCCAGCGGAGAGAGAGCTGGGCGCCCGAAGAAAGGCGGAACGTGCACGGCTGACCGTTGAGTCAGGAAATTTAAGCAGGATGGGAATCACTGCATCAGTGGTGGAAAAAACAATCGTAGACAGTTTGATGAAACTGGCAGAGAAAACTGAAACGCCAGTCTCATGGCAGGCAGTAATTGATCTGCTATGTTGGAGTCGCCGCCGTGGTTACCTTGCTTCTACACAAGATGTATATAATAATGAAACATGGAAGAAAGTGGGAGAGGACTTGTGGGAATCTGTGCAAGTCGGGACTAAGGGGGTAAAGACTTTGGCTCGCACGACAGTTTTGAGGAGACGCCTGCCCATCTTCCTCTAACAAAAGGGGCTATATTAAAAAAAAAAAAAAAAAAAAAAAAAAGAATGAGAAAAGGATGAGAGATATTCCAATGCTATCTAGAGGGAGGGAGTGCTACGTTTCCTTGCTGGAGAAGATCGGATGGTCACAAGAACATGAATCACCTACAAACCTGCAAGACCACCACATTCCAGGCAAAGGACTGATAAGCTAATTAACATACGAAGCGGGGTTTAGGTAACGAATATGTATAGGCGTTAATTGAATATTCATTTGTTTCATTGTATAAATGTGGGATGGTTCGTCACCTCGGGTATGCACGCTTGTGGAGGAGCGATCCCCCGTGCATCTGCGCGCAATAAACATACCTACTTTATAACTTTCGAGTTATAGAGTCTAATTCCGCACGTCAGTTTGGCGAGCCAGCCAGGAGGATTTCTGCTCGGCCGAGGGACCAGCTGCGGAGCGGACGCTCCTAGGCGCGCCCCGGGAGATTTCCTCGGAGGAGCCTCCTCTTCTCAGCTGTTCACCCGGGAGCAGAAGAGAAACCCCTGGATCCGCGGATAAAACGGTATGTTTAGTAACGGGGCGGCTGGTGAGACGCACGGAGACGTCCGGCGCGCAGCGCAGTCCCCAGGAGGAAAAAAAAAAAAAAAAAAAAAAAGGGGGGGGGGGGGGAAGCTTAAAACTTCCTTTAGGTTGTCTTAACAATTGGGGAATTCCTAGAATGTAACAACTGAAATAGCGCTCTGTGTTTTGTTTGTTCTATGTGTTGTCTTGTTACATGTTCAAAACTTGGAGTTATGAAATGTATGTTGAAAAATAATAATATTCTGGTAATTCGTGGCAAATAGCGGAAAACTTAACACTCTGCTTAAGACCAGGAAAAATGTGGGTTTTGTTTGTTGTTTGTTTTTTGGCAATTGTTCATTGAAATGCATACTTTGTGAACTGTCAGTGTTCCTAAAAGTTGTACATAAGTGCACGGTACCGTATAACATACTGCTTGTGTGACTGCGGGCTGCCCGGAGAGTGTGAATGGTGTGATTGAGATGCGCATTTTGATTTTCAATGTATAGCTTAATTATTTTGACTGAGTGTGAGTGCAAGAGTGCTTGAGACATGCGTTTGAGTGCAACATGAGCAAGGAGCTCTATCCGTGTTTCCGACCTTGGGTGGCTAAGGCGACCGGAGAAAAAGTAATTAAAATTGTAAAATGGGAAATGGAAGGAGTAAGCCCTGTGAAAAATCGCCCTTGGGTTGTATATTAAAACATTGGAGTGATATCGTAGGACATGGTGGTACCGAAAATAGAAGGAAATGGATTAAATATTGTAATCAGTGGTGGCCTTTGTATAAATTGGAGAGTGATGCGAAATGGCCTCAGGAGGGAGGAACGTTAGATTATAACACTCTCCTGCGATTAATGTTGTTTCTGAGGAGAGAGGGAAAATGGGACGAAGTATCCACCGACAGCTGGAGGAGTTAAGAGATCGTATACATCAAGTTAAAGAAGGTTCTTCAGGCATAGATGCGTGGTTTGCTTCTTTGGGAATTGGAGGGTGGTTAAGGGATTTACTGAAACAAGGTCTGTCTATATTGTTGTTTGTTATTCTTTTGTTACTTTTAGTGCCTTGCCTTTTACAATGTTTTCAGAGCTGTGTGGAACGCAGTATTAATGCTGTATTTAAAAAGAAAGGGGGAGGTGTTGGGGCTCTTGCTGTGTTGATATTGTTGTTTGTTATTCTTTTGTTACTTTTAGTGCCTTGCCTTTTACAATGTTTTCAGAGCTGTGTGGAACGCAGTATTAATGCTGTATTTAAAAAGAAAGGGGGAGGTGTTGGGGCTCTTGCTGTGTTGATATTGTTGTTTGTTATTCTTTTGTTACTTTTAGTGCCTTGCCTTTTACAATGTTTTCAGAGCTGTGTGGAACGCAGTATTAATGCTGTATTTAAAAAGAAAGGGGGAGGTGTTGGGGCTCTTGCTGTATTGAATGATTATACTGAACTTTGAAGCAAGTGGAAAAATACTGAAGAAATAAGACGAGGTCACGACCAGAACAGTGGAATGAAGAGGGAGGAACAAATTGCAGATGCTTCACAAAACCAGGGCCAGCAGGACGCGATAAGAGGAGCTGGGAAACGGCAGAAAAGAGCCTACGTGCCAGAAAGAGTAGAAACAGAAATCTTGCCAATAAACAATTGTTAACCAATCATATTATTATACGCTTGTAAAATAGCCAATCATATTATCACACGCTTATAGAGTGCCTTATAAAAGTGTACCTGGTTTGTACAATAAACGGATCAGATCTTGAACTCCATGAGTATTTGAATCTGACTCCCGCTCGCCCGAAATGCCCGCAGCACAGGAGTTTTCATTTGCTCAGCACCAGTGCTATTTTTAAGCAAATATTAATCTTGAGGTGATAACAACTACCCTGCAATGCCAAGTGACTTTGAAGCTAAGTTCACTAGGCAGCTACACTGCTTACCTACTGCAGCTTTTGGTCCAGTATGAGACCATTCAACTAGTTTGCTCAGGAAAAAACTCACATGTTCACTGAGCATTAAAACATACTCTGGAACATGTTCTTCTACACTGTGGATGAACCCCAGAAGTGTCTGCCTGGCCAGTCACCTCTGTGTGTCCCACCTGCCTATGTGACATTGCCATGGCCTGGAGGAGTATAAAACCACTTGCCACATGACACAGTGTTTGGTAGAAGCCTACATTCACACTGTGCTTATGTTGTCCACTAGGACATTATGAGGACACAGAACAGGATTTGGGAATGTTTCATGCCTTTTCTTTGCTGTTCATCTCAGATAAAATCAGGCATAGGCAACAAGACCCAAAGCTAAATATGAAGAGAAGCATTATCTTTGCTTTCTGGACCTGCATCCTCTCCATCTTCATCATTAAAAAGCCTCTGGATTTATTTTGTGTTATTATGAATAAAATAATATTCCCTACTGTATGTACAGTTTTCAAACAAATGTATTATTGTTTCCTAGGGTAGAGAGTATTAGCAGCAAGCAAAGATGGAGTTCCCTGGCACATCCCCAGAGTGCTGCTGATTTCATGTGTCCACTCACTCCCTAGAGGCCACCCAAACTCAGTGTGGTGGTAAACAAAAACAGGAGCTCCACCTACTCAACAGGCACAATATCATCTTTCAATGCAAAACACATTAGCAGTGATTCAGTCTCCAGACACACAAATCATGGTGACTTCTACCTATTCAGAAATTTAAGCATGGTTGAGTTATTGGAAACAGCACAGAGTGCTGACTGAAGTAATAGCACTGGACATCTTAAAAGTAACAGTATTATTTTCTTAGTGTTAAAATTATGTGAAAAGAACTTGAGGCTGAAAAAAAAACATTCAAAAAATTCCAAAATTTATAATTATTACAATTCCTTGTTACCATCCAATAATTAACTCCATGACTGATGCCTTTTTCCACAGAGTCAATCCTGATCCTGAGGAATATTTTGATGAAGGGAGCAGAACTTCTGACCACAGTTGTCAAGTTCTACATCTCAGAAAGGTAACCAACAAATAAAATAAGAAAATTATTAATCTATTATTAGAGTATTATTGGAGTATTACTCACCTGTTATTAGAGATGCTGAAGCCAGGTGCCAAGGTTGCTCAGGAGGCAATGAAAAACTGAAATTAGTTTGCTTATTTTTTTCTATCATATTCATTTAACATGAAGAGATCTGAATTTGTTTTTTCATTGAACTTTTCTCAGAATTTTCTTCAGGTGTTACAATGACACACTGACATTTTGTGCAGAAAATTTATCAGGCCTTTATTGCACAGGAAAATGAAAAGGTTTATGTATTCTATGCAGCCATTTATCACAACTGACAACATTTCTGATTCACTGGAAATTATTTTCTGATGACATAAAAAAAAAAGGGCTGCACTGTCAACCCTGGTTGAGTATATAGACAACTAGGATTTCAGGCTTGGTCCAGCATCAGTCCAGAAAAATACTGAAAGTGATCTGAAGCACTAATGGCTAGGTAGAACAAATTGTCTTAATTAAAGATTTCTCTAAAACTACCACTCACAAAGAAAACTATTGGGCCAAATGGGCCTTGCTTGGGCAAAGCTCTCATTTGCTTCAGCAACTGCCTCAATATAAACCATTTTCCTCCATGGACCTCTCTCTCTACGTCTGTGTTTTTAATACCTTGCCATTTGCACTCTTGTTCTTTAAGCTGAAACTCTGCTTTTGGTTACACAAGTGGAAATAGAGTAGTTTTTCTCTTTATTAATATTAACATAGTGAAGAGCAAAATTTGGCCTAAAATTCTGAAACAGTTTTTATATGTATTTTTACTGGTGTGCCAACAAAGTATTACAAATACCCTGCCAGCGATCAGGTAAGTTGCAGGAGCAAAATCATGGACTCAATGACATATCAATATGATCCTAGTTGAAGCCACTTTACTTAAGTTTCTGCAAACTTATGTACAACATTAATATTCATACATAAATCACACCTTAATTCTATTGGTTACATACACTGTTCACACGCTGCTATACAGATGCTAATTGGTTAAAAGCATACAAGCAGTTAGTCTCATCGTTAAAATTGTTGACATTCTTTCGGTCATCAGTTCCCAGCTCAGCTCCTGTTTTTCTGCCTGCTTAACTGCCAAAGATCCCGTTTTCTTTGTTCCAGGTGTCTTTCTCACATGACTGACCATGGGGCCTTGCTGAGCAGATAAAACTTTTAATCATATCAAGCTGCTAAAGCAAGAGCGACTATTGATAGACCAGGTGTCCCTTTTCTTCCAAATACATTGCCACAGTAAGTGGTATTTTCAAAATTCCCATGGAGAGAACAAGGATACAAAGCCTGTTCTGAAAGTGATTGTTTCCAGCACTGTAACCAATTTCACAGCTGACAGGACACACATCCACCTGCAGATAAGCAAAGAAAATATGCTTGTGTGATTAAATACATCTCTGCTCTACTGCATGGTGCATGAGTTGCACATTTCCCCTCTCTCAACTTTAGAGCTACTTAGAATTTTGTTGTTCTCATTGGATTCAACAAGTTTTTATTAGCTTATTGCGAAGAGGTTTTGTATGCAACTAAGCATTTCAGATTGCAGGATGTCAGAAGCGATGTCTGAAGATCCAGTGGGAGACTACACAAGCATTTGAAACAAAACATGGTTTCCTTTGTTCTTAATCTGGAGTCATCCCTAAATGAAGTGGGGCCACCATAAGCCAAGTTTTGGCCACCCAGCTCACAATAAGCAACTTTCCAACACCATAAAGGTCCCAGTGCTTATACACAGTAACTAAATTGCTTCAGCTACTTAGGACACAATGCAGAAGTAGCACTTATGAACATTCCTCCAGATCTTCTCTAGTTTTCTCTTGAAGAATATCAAGAACATCACATGTAATGTTTACTTTTCATTTTAACTTTTAATTTAACTTTAAACAGTAGAGTCTGCATAAAGGTATATAACATTTTCTTCCTAAAGAAAAGTCTTCAGTCTCTTGCCCTGTTCTGTTAATTTGCATAAAACTCTATCAGATATTGCAAAATACCACCATCAATTAAACTATGGAAGTGACAATAAAAAGAAAGCAAACAGCTTTATGAATCCAATCTAAGAACATCTGGCAGAGAAAGGAAAGAGGTTCATCTGAACATACTATTCTGGTTTAAGCCCTTTTTCAATGACAATGACTTCAGAGAATTTCTGATTTCATATCATCTCCAAATGGGCATTTTCCATGAATCTGAAATTGCTCCTATTGAAAAAGAATCTGTCCTGGTTTCAGCTGAGATAGAGTTAATTTTCTTCTTAGTAGCTGGCACAGTGCTGTGTTTTGGATTTGGTGTGAGAACAAAGTTGATAGGACACTGATGTTCTTAGTTGTTGCTGGGTAATGTTTATACTAAGTCAAGGACTTTTCAGTTCCTTGGGCCCTGCCAGCCAGAGGGCTGGAGGGGCATGGGAAACTGGGAGGGGACGCAGTCAGGACAGTTGACCCAAGCTAGCCAAAGAGGTATTCCATACCATATGACGTCATGCTGAGTATATAAACTGGGGGAAGAAGGAAGGGAGGGACATTTGGTATTATGGCATTTGTCTTCCCGAGTAACCGTTATGCGTGATGGAGCCCTGTTTCCTGGGGATGGCCGAACACCTGCCTGACTATGGGAAGTGGTGAATGAATTCCTTGCTTTGCTTTGCTTTGCTTGCATGCGCATCTTTTGCTTTAGCTATTAAATTGTTCTTATCTCAACCCTTGAGTTTTACATTCCTTTCCGATCCTCCTTCCCATCCCTCTGAGTGAGGGGGAGTGAGCAAGCAGCTGCGTGGTGCTTGGTTACCGGCTGGGGTTAAACCACAACAGAACCCAAAAAACAAAAGATCAGAAAATCCATGCTACATCCCACTACTTACATTCCTTTGGCCAAGGATAGCAGTAAATGATATGAAAAGAGCTGACAAATGTATTTCTCACAAATAATGTCATTCTCTGCGTTTATAAACTGGACTTTGTATGGACAGCAGCTTCCACTGAGGAAAACGTACTGTTTGTACTAATTTCTGCTGGACTGAAATAGTTAAAGCTGAAAATAATTTGGTAAATATGCAGGCCTTGCAACTAGTGCTTCAGCACTTGTAGATAACAAACTGACTAATAAGAACACTCTCTGCACATGTAAGATAACTGAACTAACAGCAAGTTGTAAGCAAGAATTATGTTGTCTTCAAGATGTACTACCTGGGAAAAGAACTAGTACAATCTGGCTCTGCGGTTGCTGATATGGACTACTTAGCATTTTGTGCCAAAGGGAAAAGTACATCTTGAAGAAGACTGTGAGCCTTCCTCCCAGAGACCTCAGCTCACCACCACCAGGTGTTAATGAGCCTGAGCAGGAGGAGACTTATAATGACTTCCTGGAATTAACTGTAATAACCCTGCCTTTTCTTGGGAATCTAATGAATATGTATGCTTCTGTGTAATAAGTATCTTCTCACTTAACCTCTCGGTGTGCAAATTGGGAGGAGCGATCCCCCTTGCACCCGGTGCCACAATAAACATATCTGCTTTATAACTCTGTGAGTTGTAGAGTTTGATTCCGCATGTCAGGATGAAACTATGTTTAGGATTTGTTGTCTTTTTTAAGATTGCATTTTGAAAAGTATGCAAGCAATGCTTTGATAACTAAGGCTAATTATTCCTAATGTATGTAGCTATGCCAGCCATCTAGTCTCTTGCTGATAATGCCCGTTTAGATCATGAAGGTTAAAATGTACAGTAACATTAAAAGTGCCTGTTAGTGGTTTAAGTTGCATCCAATAGCTCATTGTCAGTGATATAGCTTTACCACAACTCTTGTTTGCTCATTTGTGGCCATTATAATTCTCCAGCAATGCTTCCCCAGCACACATTTCCTATCACCAAGTTACTACTGGTGACCCACTCTAGAGAAATTGCTGCATTTCTGGAACGCTTTCCTCATGCAGAGCAGTGAGCTTCCTGTTGCTGCCATCTGCTACAGCAATACACTGCTAAACAAGGAGAAGAAAAATTAGGAAATAGCCCTATATCAATGATCTGATAGAATACATTTCAATAACCAGTTCAAGATCAACACTCATAATTGTCTGTCATACAAGAACAATGACAGATAATTGTCCTTATGATTATGCAGGATATGGGAGGGGTTAGGAGAAAGTCCTGAGAAGTTCTAGATAGTCCTGAATTTAGGGCAATGTCAGACTTTCTGACCATGATGATCAAAGGAATATATGCAAAAATAGCTTGCCAGTTTTTGAACCATCTTTCAAGTACATATAGTAGGACATTGATTATATGAAATTACTTTGATCAACACCCAATATGCTGTCGGGTGAAACAAAGTGAGTCATAGCAGTTTAGAAAAGTTTTGGGTGGAAAGGGTATGTGTGCTGTAACCAGCTGAAACAAGAGGAAGAGACCAGAAAGACAGAATAGAAGACAAGAGTTCAATTCAGCTCTGGCTGGGCCATCTGGAGGTTTCTTTCCATCTCTTAAACTTGTCTTCTCAGCGTCAATGAGCATGAATGATCACAGTCTTATTGCTGTATTTTAGCCAAAGATAGTATCTCTCAACAGCATAAGCCCATCTTCTGCAAGATTTTTAGGCAACTCACTTTTGGCAGGACATGGGTATTCAGGTATCTTTGTACCAGCTGGCCTCCCAGTACAGTTCAGGAGTATTGGTTCACTTTTAATACCAAGAGAGGAGTGCTGCTTGCTGAATCTCTGATTATCAGCTTAGTGCAACCCAGTAACTCTTCACCGCAATATTTCCCAACCAGGCACTGCTCCACACTAAATCCATTTAAAGCTGAGACTAACAAGGCCACAGTCCAGACAAGTATTTCCTGTTTCAATACACAGTGTGATCAGCATCTTTCTGTGTTATTTCAAGAAACATGGCAATATGTAAAAAGATCAAAAACTGTTCACACTGCACTTGATATATTCAGACACCATACCAGTGGCAAGGTATAAAAATGAAAGCTAAGTACAATTTTACCAAGACAGTGAGATTTATTGTAGGCTACACTTAGAGACACTTTTTACCTGTAGTAGATTTGCTGTCCATTTGCTCTCCCTGTTCTAAACAGTTTTGAAAAGTAAAAAATAAAAAGTGGAAAGACCATTGTCTTTATCTTCAAAGTTTACTGTCCATGATTCCTGCAAATATTTCCAGTTAATGTAATAAATGATAGACTGACAGATATATTTGATTCTTGGAATGAGAGAGTGAAACATAATTAGTTGCCTCAAATAACAGTTTCAGCAGATGGGTAGGAGAGCAATGCTTCTAATGGGCCCTTTTTGACACAGAGGAGGTTGGCGATCACTTTTGTTCAGAATTGAGGGCATCTAGGAGATGAGTCTCTGATAAATGGGTTTATGCAGTTTGTCGAACAAGCACATTTATGAGCAGTACTTTTGTGGTCATTCCCAGAAAAGAATCACAAAGATCACTGATTGCTGTGAGCCACTTCTCACATTCTGGTAGACACAGGTGTGTGAAATCTTTAATTCTCAAATAAATGCTGTACACCATCTCCTGTGTATAGAGGTTTAGCTGTCATCTTTTTCCTCTCTCTTTGTGCTCTTTCCCCTCCTCCCTTTGTTCCAGTTATACTACCATTTTTTTATAGGATTGTGCTGGTTTTGGCTGGGATAGAGTTCATTTTCTTCACAGTAGCTGGTATGTGGCTATGTTTTGGATTTGTGATGAAAACAGTGTTGATAACACAGGGATGTTTCAGTTACTGCTGAGCAGTACTTACACACAGTCAAGGCCTTTTCTGCTCCTCACCCCACCCCACCAGCAAGTAGTCTGGAGGGCACAAGAAGTTGGGAGTGTTATAAACAATAACAATTAAAACAATTTTATTTGGGTTCAATCAATTTAGGTTGAGAAACAATAAGCAAAAACAGCACTGGATGTGCTGAGAACTCAATTAGTTCCACCACATGCACACCTGAGTCCTAAAAGCAGCGTCTTTTATACCAGCATCTTGACCAATCTCTTCTCGCTGGATATTCGTCCTGCTCTTTCACCATTGGGTTGTCTGTGTTACTAGGGTATAACTTCTCCTCCTATTGGGTCGTTCTTTGGTGCGCTTTTTGAGAGTCTCAGGGTCTTTGTCTCCTTTGGTGAGCTTTCCCTGGCGTGCTTTCTTTGTCTCCTTTGGCCAGGCTTTTCTAAGTAGCGATTGCCTTGGGGGAAGGGGAAGCCATCACATTGTCTTAAAGGAGAAGCACATGCGCCTATTCATTACAATTGTGATACAGGTTATAATGGTCACAAACTATTTTAGATTTACACAGGGTACAACAATTACACTTATCACACTATATTCTATTTTGACATGAATCATGACTGTTTATCACAGGAGGGGACACAGCCGGGACAGCTGACCCCAACTGACCAAAGGGATATCCCAGACCATATGATGGTCTCAGCATATAAAGTCGCCAATGGTGTTATAAACAATAACAATTAAAACAAATTTATTTTGGGTTCAATCAATTTAGGTTGAGAAACAATAAGCAAAAACAGCGCTGGGTGTGCGGAGAACTCAATTAGTTCCACCACATGCACACCTGAGTCCTAAAAGCAGCGTCTTTTATCCCCGGATATTGACCAATCTCCTCTCGCCGGATGTTCGTCCTGCTCTTTCACCATTGGGTTGTTAGGGTACACCTTCTCCTCCTATTGGCTCTCTTTGGCGCGCTTTTTCAAATCTCAAGGTCTTTGTCTCCTTCAGTGGGCCTTCTCTGGCATAGTTTCGCTTTCCTTATCTCCTTTGGCGGCCTTTTCCAGGCAGCGATTGCCTCAGGGGAAGGGGAAGCCATCACATTGTCTTAAAGGAGAACCACACGCCCACTCACCACAACTGCGATACAGGTCCCAGATTTACACAGGGTACAACAATTACACTTATCACAGTACATTCTATTTTTGACATGAATCATGACTGCGTTTATCACAATGGGAAGTGGTGAATGAATTCCTTGTTTTGATTTGCTTGCATGCACAGCTTTTGCTTTCCCTATTAAACTGTCTTTATCTCAACCCATGAGTTTTCTCACTTTTACTCTTTCAGTTCTCTCCCCCATCCCACTGGATGGGGAGTGAGTGAGTGGCTGTGTGGTCCTTAGTTACTGGCTGTGGTTAAACCACAACAAGGATTCCTTGTCATTTCAGAGATGCATTTCAAAACTGCCTTATGTTTTCTCTATCTTGCATCTTTCTTTTTGCTACTCGTCTCAAAAGCTTCACAGGGTCCAAGTAACATTTAAAGCCAGCTAGCACTCAGAATTTTCATTTTACAGATTGCAGTGAGTCTTCAAATTTTGTTTCCACAGAATTAGAATAAATATATATTTTAAATTCCCTGAGAATCAGAAATGTAAAAATATTTGAATTGTTTCTAAAAATACATTTTTTATTTAATTTCAAAATAATTTGTTGATCCAGAATTATTTTGTGAATGTCCTATCAGTTTCTTTATTTTGCTTTCTACACAATAATAATAAAAATTGTATTTTATTTTAAGGGCAGCTGCTACATAATACAGACTGAACCATGTTATTGACGTACGGAATTAGACTCTATAACTCGAAAGTTATAAAGTAGGTATGTTTATTGCGTGCAGATGCACGGGGGATCGCTCCTCCACAAGTGTGCATGCCCGAAGTGATGAACCATCTCACATTTATACAATAAAACAAATGAATAGTCAATTAAGGCCTATACATATTCGTTACCTAAACCCGCTTACTCTCACTTCGTATGTTAATTAGCTTATCAGTCCTTTGCCTGGAATGTGGTGGTCTTGCAGGTTTGTAGGTGATTCATGTTCTTGTGACCATCTGATCTTCTCCAGCAAGGAGACTTAGCACTCCCTCCCTCTAGATAGCATTGGAATATCTCTCATCCTTTTCTCATTCTTTTTTTTTTTTTTTTTTTTTTTTTTAATATAGCCCCTTTTGTTAGAGGAAGAAGGGCAGGCGTCTCCTCAAAACTGTAGGCGTCTCCTCAAGGCTGTGTGCCTATGTGACCAGACACTGCACCCATGACCAGTCATCATACCCACATTCCTTGAGCAGACATATACAATCACAATCGATGTCCATTGTCCCCATTTCACACTATTTCTCCATATCATTATCATTAGAACAAAGTGTCTCCAGTTCATGTAGTAATGGTAAATTTTGACACTGATATGATATATAGACCAAGAAGGTAAGCATCTGGTGTACTAACAGGACAAACAGCTGGTTTCAATATCTTTTAATAGTTTTCTATAGGACACTGAAAACTAACATAGCAATATCTGTAAATTGAACATGCCTGTAATTATCTGCTTTCTAGGTTCTAATCTACAACACATCATCACTGCAGCTGATCATAAACGACTTCAAATGCAAGAAATATTTCAGAAGACATGCTCAACCACTTCTAATAACAACTGCATTTAAAATGCTGACATCTGCTAAAATTATTCCAATAGGATTGAGATAAAAGGGCAAAATTCACCATATGAATTATTTTTGTGTGATTTTTCATGAACTTTGCTATATCTTAGGGTGCCTTTGTCATGCTTCTACATAAACATTTGTTGGACACTGAAGTCAAAGACTGAAAATACAGACAGATATATAAACAGCAATTGTGTGAATCATTTCCTATTGACTACCAGGAGAAGTTTTGCTTTCCCAGTCCTGTAGGTCAGTTGGCACTGGTTTTGAAGTCCTGAAACTATTGTTATCAGTGCAGTTCGGCATTTCTTTCTGGATTATGGACTATTAGAAACAGGGAAAGTGTTTCTCTCATCTTGAAATAAATAAAACATGACACATAAATAACAGATATGCAACTTAGCTAAAATTCAAGCATATAAATATTTTTTCTTTATATTAGCTATGTCCTTGATCTGAAGTTATATCACTCTCCAGTGTTTCAAGTTAAAGTATCTGAAATATACAATTCATTGAAAAGATTTGCCCAAACTCAAATGAAGACAAACATGTCATGTTATGGCTTCTGCAGGAGGGGGTCTGGAAAACAGGACCATAAGTACCAATCAGTTAGCTGAAAGGAATGTGCTCCAGCTTGTAGGCCACAAACCCTGGGAGGACAAGGAGTGTGAATAGATAACAATTAACAGGATGAGTCATGCCCAGAGAGGATAGGGGAGTGGGGGAGGATGGCCCAAGGAGAGGTAACACCTTGCTGTTAATTGATGACTGTAAACACTTACTTAAAGTGTCCTTTGTTTGTAGTTAACCACCAATCAGGGATTGCCTAGTATGTAATGCTTAGCTTAAAGAACCAATCTGTTTAAAGCGCGCAGCTTCTGAAAACATATATAAACTCGTGATTGTGTACAATAAATCGACGTTTGCTTGCATCAAGCAGCGTCCCGTCTGACCATTGTGGCAAATTGGTGACCCCAACGTGATGGGTTTATGAACCGCCAGGCTGAGCAGCAGGCCGCGAGTCCCACAGAACGTTGAATGGGCTGCTGAAAGGAAGCAGGAGTTGAAAAAAGTCCCTCTGGAATTGAGAGGTGAGCTGTGGGAAACATGGGACTCAAGTGTCTTCTCCTATGAGAGATGTATATGGACTCATAAAGGGTCTTCTAGTCAGATCCGGGAGTCCGTGCCTCAATCGCCTCAAATGGTGACCCCTATGGTGGTGTTCCGAAGCCTTGGAAGAATAAGGACAGAACTGGTGGATAAAAAAGACAGCTCGTGGAAGAGGGCTGTGTTCCAGAGGAGACGTCTAGGCTGAACGATCGTCTTGCTGGCTGGACCAGGCGGACAACCTAAACCCCGAGGATAACACCTGTATTCATCGAGACAGGTGAGCAGCCAAGAAACTTTAGAGATTTTAAATATTTGAAGAAGTTTTAAGAAGCTTTAGAAACCTGTACTCATTGAGACAGGCGAGCAGTCAAGAAACTTTAGAGACTTTGAAAGAAATGAAAGCGGTCAGCAGACAATTGCATGATGCTGCTGTGGAGGGGAACTCCGCATCAGGAATGCATTTAGCACCTTGGTGGCAAATTCTGACTACTCTTTGCCAAGTGTGGACTAATTCTACTAACGGTGCTAAACCAGAGGAAGCTGTAAATTCCACCAACAGTGTAAGCACTGAACTAGAGGAGGCTGTAAATTCCACCGACAGCGCGACTCTTCTCAACACACTGTCAACGACGGCGATTCCGTCCACACCTCCTCTGCCCCCAAAGCTTCTGTCACTGATTGCAGCGACCTTCACAACAGAGGACCAAGCATGGGAACAGGACAACTCGGACAATGATTTCATTGACACTGATAAACCCTTTGATCCAGGTCCTATAGATCTGGAAAAGGAGCTAGACCTTCCCCCCGCCTCCCTCAATGCATTGACTGCATTTTCGGGGAGGGTGAAAGGGGGTCTGAAGGATTGGTGGCAGGAATGCAAGTGGGAAACACTTAAGCGAGGGGTTTTGGGAGTCGCTGTGGCATGTTCAGTATTTTGTCAGACAAATCAACCTCGAGGGTGGCAGCCTGTGCAATACAAGGCTGTTAAAGAGTTAAGAGAAGCAGTGCGGGAAGGAGGGGGGTCATAGTACATTTGCTATGTCCCTTCTTGAAGTGATGGCAGAGCCTTATACACTCACACTGCATGATTGGAAGTCATTGCTTTGTATGGTACTAACTCCGATGCAGTCTATGATGTGGTTATCTGATTTTTGTGAGATATGTGTAGTGACCTCGATGGAAAAACTTGATCGGGGTATTGCTGTTAACTATGAGCAGTTGGCTGGAGAAAATAATTGTGCCGATTCTGTGACTCAGGCAGGGTATCCCAGGGACAACTATTTGCAAATGAAGGAGATGGCTATTAAGACAGTCCAGATGCAGGAGTCTTGCCACAGTCTTGCAGGGTCCTAGAGAGTCATATACTAACTTTATTGATCGGCTTCAGAATATTTTGCAACAAGTTGAGCATGCGGAAGCTCTCAAGGGTTGCTTTTAAAACAACTAGCTATGATAATGCCAGTGAAAATTGTAAATGGGCAACTTTCACAATCGCAACCCCAACATGTGTCAAATGATTGTAACGCAGAACTCACAGCAGACTGTAATTCTCAGATTGAGTTCTGGAATGCAGCATAACACATTTTTGCTTCTCTAATCTCTTCTGTAAGAATAGTACACACTCTTAACTTGCTTAGTAAATTAGGCCGCTAGCTTGCTAAACAAAGTAATACTACAAATACTATTTTTTTTTTTCTGGCTTACTAACAGATGTTGATTCTGGCTGTCATATGTTGCTATAGAACTGAGTTGCTATTGATTTTTATTATTAGCACAGGGACACAAGTGTGAAGACTTTGATAGGATGTGTTACGTGAATCTGAGTGACCTCTCTGAATCAATTCACAAAAGCATACAAAACTTAAAAGCCTTAAACAAAGATCTGTAGCAGAGCCAGGGGCAGGATGCCTTTGGTCTCTTCTCATGGCTGGGAAACTTTGGGCCATGGATCAAAAGTATTACAGGATTTATTATAATTATCTTTAACCACCTTATTGATGTTTGCCTTATGTCTCCCATGCCTTTTTTCCTGTATTCAGTGTTTAGTTGATTGTAACATAAATCAGGTCGTGGTCACCCAGCTTCACACAACCTTTGCCTCATTGCCATTAACAAGCAAAAAAGAGGAGGATAGAGAATATCTGAAGAGAGATATAGGAGAGGAAGATGGAGAATATTTGACCTAACAAGAGATGAGAGAATAGCTAGGTATTGTGAAGGGGAATAGGAAAGATGAACATGGTTATCTAGTGATAAATAGGTGTCTGCATGCTCATAGTGATATATATCTATGTAACTGCATGAATGATTTCTGCCCTGAGCCTGGTGGTGCATGCAGCTGTGGTTTGTGTCTGGGCTCAGAGATGTAAATATGGGCTTCTTTGTTACAGTAAAGGGTCTCTGGTTGCATATATATATATATATTTATATATTTATAAAATAAAAAAAGGGAATGAAGGGAATGACCCCAGAGGCACGTTCAGAGAAAGCATGTTATGTTTTGAACTTTTTGACTGAACCAGTCCTTGTTTGGTGTGCCCTTCCTTGAAACTGACTTGGAGACATTGTTGCAAAAAAGTGAATGTTTGTGGGGAATGAAGAATCTTACTGAAAGCCTTGATATTTGGGATAATTGATTACCTCTGTGTTACAGAAATCTCAGAATGAAGAATTTATCTACACCAATTTGATGTAGATAAGCAGACACTTCTTTATTAACGGCCGGTTTCATGAGTGAGTCCTCTAATGATCAATGCACACCAAGTTTCAAAATCATACACCATATATATAACTTGTTCATGCATAATCATAGTATTTCCCAAAAATCATTAACATACTCTCCTCCCATATCCGATTCTGCGCAGTAAAGGTTAGAAAGGTCCAGAAATGGGTCTGGGGTGCGTTTTGGGTAGGTTGGTATATGAGTCAGTGGTCGCGATCTCCCCCTGCCGGAATTACCTTTTACTAAAGTTCACGGTTTCTTGGCAGGCACCTACAAGCTGTTCCAGTCGACTCTCCCCAGATCCCATTAATCCTATATCCTGACATTTCAATACACTTTCTAAATACAGAAGACTAGTCAAATACAAAGAAACCTTTCAAACCCTAAATTTATTACCTAAGTTTTAAACAATGATTCTAGCCCATTCTTCTGGTCTTGATACAAGACTATACAAAAGATTTCATAGCAACTTTTACTGTGCAACTATAAGTTTCATTAAAATATATTTCTTATCCCTCTATATTTCTATTAAAAATGATTTTATAAAATCAAATAAAGTCAATCAATCCTAACTTATTAGCAAATATGTAACATCTGCATAATGTTAATCCAAAATAAGTTGATATTGTTTACACTTTGAATGTCAATAATTGTCTTTCTGTAGATGCTAATGTAGTAGGAGGCTATGATGGGATCGTATTGCAGCGGTTCTTCTCTTATCCAGAGTAACAGCAGGGAAAGCATTAAAGAGTTAAATCACCTTGTTTGTTAGGCAACTAAGAATGTGAGTCAAATTTGCCACTGCTTTTTGTTGCTGGCTCAAGGACATGGCTGTGAGGATTTGGATGGTATGTGCTGCGTGGAATTTAGGCACTCCATTGCAGCAACATGTTATAAAAATCTGAGAAAATGTCAGCCTTTTTGGCATCCATTCACTCACTTGGCAGTATTGTTTGTTTGCTATTGCCTTGGTTGCCGTCATGTTTGCAAGGGCCCTGCAGAACATGGCAAGCCTGGTACTAGCTGTTCAAAAACAAAAAGGGGAAATTGTAAAATTGTACAGAACAGAGACAGTGTGTTGTTTTGACATTGATAATGTGCAGCTTTGGCCTTGCTTTGACGATGTGCAGCTGCGATCCTGCAGCAAAGAGTTAATTAACTTTGAGGGAGTATGAGAAAAAACCTGGATGAAACAGAAAGAAAGGAGGAATGTGATCTCACCTCTAGAAGATAAGGAAACAGCATGAACAGCAGAGAGTAGTCTATAGTGAACAGCGCTAAGGAAAGTGTTGTATGAATGTGACTGATCACTCAAACTCTATTCATAAGCAGCTTGCAGAGTTAAGAAAAATGTACAGGCCGTAAAGATTGAGAACAGGTTAACAGACTGGCTTTCAAGCCCTGGGTTACGGGGCTGGTTACAAAATATAATCAAAGGAGCATTGATGGTATTGACAGTATTGTTGGTTTTAGTATTATGTGTTCCTTGTTTGTTTCAATGCTTACAACAAGAACGCAGGTTTAAAACAAATGGTATTTGGGTTGCTCAAAAACAAGAAGGGGGAGATGCAGGAGGGGGCCTGGAAAACAGGACCATAAGTACCAATCAGCTGAAAGGAACGTGCTCGAGCTTGTAGGCCACAAACCCTGGGAGGACAAGGAGTGTGAATAGATAACAATTAACAGGATGAGTCATGCCCAGAGAGGATAGGGGAGTGGGGGACGATGGCCCAAGGAGAGGTAACACCTTGCTGTTAATTGATGACTGTAAACACTTACTTAAAGTGTCCTTTGTTTGTAGTTAACCACCAATCAGGGATTGCCTAGTATGTAGTGCTTAGCTTAAAGAACCAATCTGTTTAAAGCGTGCAGCTTCTGAAAACATATATAAACTCGTGATTGTGTACAATAAATCGACGTTTGCTTGCATCAAGCAGCGTCCTGTCTGTCCATTGCAGCAGGCTTCAGCTAGGAGCCTGCAAAGAGACAATAAGGTATTTTTCCCTTAGTGCATTCTACAACATATATATTCTATTTGGGAGGGTTGTCTTATTCACTTGTCTCTGAGATTGGTCACAGCTGGAGGCTGGAGTAAAGTCTGGGCTGGTGCTCTCAAATAGCACAAGAGTATGTTTTTCCTTTGAGCTGCTTGCTGTTGTATGCTACCATTTCAGATGCAGAGGAAACTATCCTCAGCTAAATTTGGCAGGCATATTAAAACTCTGTCTCTTGCTTTTCTGTAGGGAGTACAGATTGCCAGGTCTATGTAAAAAAGTCAAAGCTCAAGTTATGGCTTGTGACAGACCCCCCAAGCCTGTGCTCCAGCCTTTAGGTCAGGAGTGAGCACCATCTCATACGACAAGCTGTATGCCAGGATCTTCAGGGGCTGAGAGCTGAAAGACATATATCACATGCTTCTGAAGAGAGGGGAACAGAGAGCATTTGAGATATGGAAAAGGCTAGCTGAAGTCCCACTGCTTCACTGGGAGACATGACTAGGCCGCATAAAACTGCATCACAAAATGACCTGGTGTTTTTAGACTCTTCAACCTCTATTGTCTTGCAGTTCATGGGGGATTTGGGATAGCCACTGATCATGAAGCATGGGAACTACACTCACTGCTTACAAACTGCACAGTTTGTGAACCACAGATTCCTCACTCTGCTAGAAAGCCATTAGTTTCCAAGGTGTGTCTCGGTGGTTTTTCAGGCTATGTAATAATCTTAGACAATTAATTATCTATGACCTCCTCCCTTGTTTCTGTATGGAAGACCTAGTGCAAACATTATCTTGATTTCAAAGCTGCACAAGGATAACTGTGTGCATAAATGTATTTCTTTGCTTAATCCCGCTAGCTGCACAAGCTTGCAAAGTCCATCCCCATTTGCTCTTATTTGGCCAATGACTCACTTGGCACTTGCCAGGGCTGCATTCTCAAGCAAAGCATTCCATTCTGCTCCCACATATACCCAGGGAAATTTGCACAGATGTGTTTCAAAGATGTGGGGTGAGGGGAGAACAAGATGTACTATAAAAAAAAAAGTAAGGGTGGAAATAAAATGACAGAATTCATACAGTTCAATTAATATTACATCCATTAAAAAAAAAAAAGGAAAAATGTCTCATACAGTCCTGGTGATTTTAAACTTAAAATGTATGTAATCCTCCCAGCTTTTAAAAAGGAAAAGGCCGCACTGTTAATCATTGAACAGGTTAGAATGCATCCCTAAGAAAGCAAAGGCCTTCATGGTGACAAACTATTCAAAACATAAGCCAACGAGCAAGTAAGATTCCTGTAACAAAATCCTTTAAGCATGTGTTCTTGTTTGTGTCTATGTCCATCTGTGTATAGCCACTTAATCCAAGATTCTGCCTCTGCAAAGAATACCCGATTACTCTGCATATTAGCAAGATAACTTACAGACAACATGCCAGTGCGGCGAATGAAGAGACGGGACGCAGCCTGATGCAAGCAAATGTCAGTTTATTGCACAGAAGCACGAGGTTTTATACTCTTTCAGAAGCTGCGCGTTTTAAACTAATTGGTTCTTGAAGCTAAGCCTTGCATACTAGGCAATCCCTGATTGGTGGTTAACTACCATCAATTAACTGCAAGGTGTTACCTTTCCTTGGCGCCATCAGTCTCCCACTCCCCTGTGCTCTGTAAACATGCCTCATCATGTTAATTGTTGTCTAGACAAGCTCGAGCACATTCCCCTCAGCTAACTGATTGCCATGCATGGTCCTAGTTTCCAGCCCGCTCCTGCATCTCCCCCTTCCTGTTGCACAAAAAGAACCTTTGAAACCGAACGAGTAAAAACAAGGTATAAGTAATAGAACAAATAAAAAACCAACTAAGACGTATTAGCAATGTCAAAATAACCCACTGTCTTTGTTCCGCACAATTTTACAATTGCCCCTTGTTGTTTTTGAACAGCTAGTACCAGGCTTGCCATGTTCTGCAGGGCCCTTGCAAACATGACAGCGACCAAGGTAATAGCACACAAACAATACTGCCAATTGAGTGAATGGATGCCAAAAAAGGCTGACATTTTCTCAGATTTTGATAACATGTTGCTGCAACGGGGCGCCTAAAATCCATTCAGCACATACCATCAAAATCCTCACAGCCATGTCCCTGAACCAACAACAAAAAGCAGTGGCAATTTTGACTCACATTCTTAACTGCCTACCAAACAAGGTGATTTAACTCTTTAATGCTTTCCCTGCTGTTACTCCGGATAAGAGAAGAACCGCTGCGACACGTTCCCATCATAGCCTCCTACTACATTAGCATCTACAGAAAGACAATTATCGACATTCAAAGTGTAAACACTATCATCATCTTTTGGATTAACATTATACATAGGTGGAAGGGCACACCAAGAACTGGTTCAGTCAAAAAGTTCAAAACATAGCATGCCTTCTCTGAACATACCTCTGGGGTCATTCCCTTCATTCCCTCTCTTTTTTATGCAAAGAGAAACACTTTTACCATAACAGAGAAGCCCCTATTCACATCTCTGAGCCCGGACACAAACCGCAGCTGTATGCTCCACCAGGCTCAGGGCAGAAATCATTCATGCAGTTACATAGCTATATATCACTACAAGCATGCAGACACCTATTAAACACTAGATAACCATGTTTATCTTTCCTATTCTCCTTCACAATACCCAGCTGTTCTCTCATTATGAATCCTCCCTTCCCGCACTGCTTTGCTTAACTCTTTAACAGCCTCGTATTGCACAGGCTGCCACTCTGCTGGTTGATTTGTCTGACAAAATACTGAACATGCCATAGCGACTCCCAAAACCCATCACTGAAGTGTTTCCCACTTGCATTCCTGCCACCAATCCCTCAGACCCCCTTTCACCCTCCCCAAAAATACAATCAATGCATCAGGAGAGACAAGGGGGTGGGGGAAAGGTCTAGCTCCTTTTCCAGATCTATAGGACCTGGATCAACAGGTTTATTAGTGTCAATAAAATCATTGTCCGAGTTGTCCTGTTCCCATGCTTGGTCCTGTGTTGTGAGGGTCGCTGCAATCAGTGACAGAAGCTTTGGGGGCAGAGGAGGTGTGGACGGAATTGCCATCGCTGACGGTGTCTTGAGAAGAGTCGCGCTGTCGGTGGAATTTACAGCTTCCTCTAGTTTAGCACCGTTAGTAGAATTAGTCCACACTTGGCAAAGAGTAGTCAGAATTTGCCACCAAGATGCTAAATGCATTCCCGACACGGAGTTCCCCTCCGCGGCAGCATCATACAATTGGCTGCTGTATGTGCACACTTTCATTCTTTCAAAGTCTCTAAAGTTTCTTGGCTGCTTGATATGGAGAAATAGTGTGAAATGGGGACAATAGACATCTATTGTGATTGTATATGTCTGCTCAAGGAATGTGGGTATGGTGACTGGTCATGGGTGCGGTGTCTGGTCACATAGGCACACAGCTTTGAGGAGACAACTACAGTTATTGAGGAGACCCTTGCCCTTCTTCCTCTAACAAAGGGGAGACGGGGAGACGCCTGCCCTTCTTCCTCTAACAAAGGGGCTATTTAAAAGAGAATGAGAAGATGAGAGACATTCAAATGCTATCTAGAGGGAGGGAGTGCTGTCTCCTTGCTGGAGAAGATTGGATGGTCACAAGAACATGAATCACCTACAAACCTGCAAGACCACCACATTCCAGGCAAAGGACTGATAAGCTAATTAACATACAAAGCGGGGTTTAGGTAACGAATATGTATAGGCGTTAATTGAATATTCATTTGTTTCATTGTATAAATGTGGGATGGTTCGTCACTTCGGGCATGCACGCTTGTGGAGGAGCGATCCCCCGTGCATCTGCGCGCAATAAACATACCTACTTTATAACTTTCGAGTTATAGAGTCTAATTCCGCACATCAGTTTGGCGAGCCAGGCAGGAGGATTTCTGCTCGGCCGAGGGACCAGCTGCGGAGCGGACGCTCCTAGGCGCGCCCCGGGAGATTTCCTCGGAGGAGCCTCCTCTTCTCAGCTGTTCCCCCGGGAGCAGAAGAGAAACCCCTGGATCCACGGATAAAACGGTATGTTTAGTAACGGGGCGGCTGGTGAGACGCACGGAGACGTCCGGCGCACAGCGTAGTCCCCAGGAGGAAAGGTACCTTGGGAGGGGGTTTGCTGACCAAGGGGTGGCCGCTAGCGATCTTGAGGGCAGATCGAGCAAACCCGAGGTTACTGCCATTCCTAAAAGCCCGGAGGCCTCGTGACGGAAAGCGGGGGGCGGGACGGAATAAGGCGGAATCTCACGGGAACAAGAGGGACCTCATAGCAAAAGTAAAAGGGAAACTTTTGCGTAGGAAAAAGAAAAAGGGGGAAGCTAAAAACTTCCATTGGGTTGTCTTAAGAATTGGGGAATTCCTAGAATATAACAACTGAAATAGCGCTCTCTGTCTTGTTTGTTCTATGTGTTGTCTTGTTACATGTTCAAAACTTGGAGTTATGAAATGTATGTTGAAAAATAATAATATTCTGGTAATTGGTGGCAAATAGCGGAAAACTTAACACTCTGCTTAAGACCAGGAAAAATGTGGTTTTTTGTTTGTTGTTTGTTTTTTGGCAATTGTTCATTGAAATGCATACTTTGTGAACTGTCAGTGTTCCTAAAGGTTGTACATAAGTGCACGGTACCGTATAACATACTGCTTGTGTGACTGCGGGCTGCCCGGAGAGTGTGAATGGTGTGATTGAGATGCACATTTTGATTTTCCGTGTATAGCTTAATTATTTTGACTGAGTGTGAGTGCAAGAGTGCTTGAGACATGCGTTTGAGTGCAATATGAGTAAGGAGCTCTATCCGCGTTTCCGACCTTGGGTGGCTAAGGCGGCCGGAGAAAAACAAAGTAATTAAAATTGCAAAATGGGAAATGGAAGGAGTAAGCCCTGTGAAAAATCGCCCTTGGGTTGTATATTAAAACATTGGAGTGATATCGTAGGACATGGTGGTACCGAAAATAGAAGGAAATGGATTAAATATTGTAATCAGTGGTGGCTTTTGTATAAATTGGAGTGATGCGAAATGGCCTCAGGAGGGAGGAACGTTAGATTATAACACTCTCCTGCGATTAATGTTGTTTCTGAGGAGAGAGGGAAAATGGGACGAAGTATCGTATGCAGACATGTTCTTCGTCCTCCAGGACAAACCTGAGTGGCAAAAGGACTGTGGATTAGTACCCCCTCGGGATCCTATGGTACTAGCACTAGAAAGAGTGCGGGATTAACATCACCTGATCTTTGATTATGGCTCTAGAAAAGGATGGGAAAAAAACTGAGGCCTAAACTAGAAAGATGTTCTTGTTGAAATTTTTGTGTTAAAAGCTCAGGTTGCAGTTCCTTCTGTGGAGCAACCAGAATGAAACACGTTGTAAAATATAAAAACTTGTACTAATGTATGTAAAACCTGAGGGGGGTGGAGAATCAAAGACCTTGTGAAAGTGTTAAAGTATTGGGGTGAGCTTGTACAAACCCCCGTACCCCCTCGAAGGTGCGGCTGAGTCACGCTGGATGCATGGCAGGGTGTTTGCTATTTGCCTGCGAAGGCTGATATGTAATAACACAGACTTAAAGCAACAAGTAGCAGATTTGCATTCAGGGTAAGAAAGAGTTAAAACAGAAATGCTGCTGCAGAGGCAGGCCTGTGTAACCTGCAGAGCAGGAGGAGCATCTCCTGCCCCGAATCCTCCTGATGGTGGGGAGGAGGGGGTTGCTGTTGCTGACAATTGAGCAGAAGGACCTGACAATGTCACCCCAATTGCTGCAGCATTTGCAGCACAACAGGACCGGTAACGGCCCCTTTAGGGCAGGGAATGGGTATGAGGTGGAATTTTAGTGAATACGAAACCAACTTATTTGTTGAACTTCAGTAAAAAATAATTATTTGTTACAGTTGTGGGAGCTGCTGGCCACCAGGAAAACATCCTGAAACCTTTAAAGTACAAACTAAGAAAACAAACAAGAATGCCAAATTCCCCAAAGGCCCTTCTTGGTAGGGACTTATTAGAACAATTGGAGGCAACAATCAAATTTAAAAAAAGGGGAAGTTACTCTGGAAGTAAATGATCACCAATACATACAGGTTATGAGCCTATCTTTGGTCAGTACTCCTATAAAAAGGGAAATTGATACCAGAATTATTGATCAGGTATATCCCGGAGTATGGGCAATTGACATACCGGGACGTGCCAAGAATGCATCACCTGTTATAGTAAAATTAAAGGAAGGACAGGGTGCGATAAGAATTAAACAATACCCACTGAAAAGGGAAGATAGGGAAGGAATTCGTCCAAACATAGAGCGATTCATAGAATTAAAACTACTAAAAGAATGTGAGTCAGAATTTAACACACCTATCCTCCCAGTTAAAAAACCTGATGGGTCTTATAGGATAGTTCAAGATTTAAGGGCCATTAACAAAATAACAGAGGATCTGTATCCTGTAGTAGCTAACCCCTATACCTTACTAACCACCCTGACACCTGACCTAGCTTGGTTCACAGTTTTAGACTTAAAAGATGCCTTCTTTTGCCTCCCTCTCCATGAAGCCAGCCAAAGAATTTTTGCTTTTGAATGGGAAAATCCCAGAAGCGGTCGAAAGACCCAGCTCACATGGACGGTGTTGCCACAGGGGTTTAAAATAGCCCCACAATTTTTGGAAACCAATTAGCAAAGGATTTGGAGATATGGGAACCACCGTCAGGAGAAGGGAAAGTGTTACAATATGTAGACGATCTTTTTATTGCAACCAGAACCGAAGAATCTTGTATTATTTGGACTGTGAGCCTGCTGAACTTTCTGGGACTACAAGGATATCGGGTTTCTAAGAAGAAGGCA
The DNA here is from genome assembly GCF_017639655.2 of Falco naumanni. Classification (NCBI taxonomy): domain Eukaryota; kingdom Metazoa; phylum Chordata; class Aves; order Falconiformes; family Falconidae; genus Falco; species Falco naumanni. Next base: position 5,235,578 of record NC_054079.1, on the reverse strand, counting down.
CAGGTGGTGTTACAACAAGTCACATACCTAGGGTACGAGATCAGTGCCGGACAACGGGTCCTAGGGAAGGCCCGAAAAGAAGCCATATGCCAAGCCCCCCGACCCCAAACTGTAAAGGAACTGCAGACATTTCTGGGAATGACAGGATGGTGCAGGCTTTGGATATGTAATTATGGCTTGCTTGTTAAACCATTATATTCCCTGATAGCAGCTAATCAGAAGGATCTTCAGTGGGATGCTGAATCAGACAGAGCTTTCCATAAACTGAAGAAAGCCTTGATGTCGGCACCAGCACTAGGACTTCCTGATGTGAGTAAGCCATTTTTCCTATTTTCCCATGAGAAACAGGGAATGGCATTAGGAATACTGGCACAAGATTTGGGACCATACAGACGGGCAGTGGCATACTTCTCTAAACAGCTGGATGTCACTGCAAAAGGGTGGCCTGGTTGCCTGAGAGCAGTAGCAGCTGTCATCCTAAACATCCAGGAGGCCCGGAAGTTTACCTTGGGCCAGAAAATGACTGTCTTAGTATCCCACACAGTGTCTGCAGTCCTTGAAACAAAAGGGGGGCATTGGCTCTCCCCACAGAGATTCCTAAAATACCAGGCCATAATGGTGGAACAAGATGATGTTGAGATCGTGACTACAAACATCGTCAATCCGGCCTCATTTCTTAATGGGAATGTTGGCGAATCAGTCGATCATGACTGTCTAGAAACAATCGAAGCCACTTATTCTAGTAGGACAGATCTCAAGGATGTTCCTATTAATGGAGCTGAACATTGGTTCACGGATGGGAGCAGCTATATGCTGAATGGAAAGCGACATTCCGGATATGCTGTTACAACCTCTGAAGAAGTGATAGAATCGGGACCGCTACCAGCTGACACTTCGGCACAGAAGGCTGAAATCATAACCCTTACTCGAGCTCTGGAGAGAGCTCAGGGAAAACCTATAAATATTTGGACTGATTCTAAATATGCCTTTGGAGTGGTACATGCTCATGGAGCAATATGGAAAGAAAGGGGACTGTTAAACTCCCAAGGAAAAATCATCAAACATGCGGAAGAAATTTTGAAACTCCTAAATGCGGTCCAGCTTCCTGAAAGGGTGGCAATTATGCACATCAAGGCACACCAGAAAGTGAGCACAGAATTAGAAAGAGGAAATGAACTGGCGGACAGGGAAGCAAAACAGGCAGCCAGAAAAGCAATCAAGGTAGAGGGTGCGCTAATACCCGATGGACAAATATCTCTAGAAGGTAAACCAGACTATACTAAAGAAGATCGCAAACTGATTTCTGACCTAGAGGGATCATATAATGAGGAAGGGTGGGCTGTAATCTCACATGGGAGAATAGTGATTCCTTCCTACATGGTATGGTCAGTAGTTTGGGAAGAACATAGAAAAAGGCACTGGGGGGCAGAAGCTCTATATAAGGATCTCACTAAAAACATAATAGCACGAAACTTGTATACTACTATTAGACAAGTAACCCAACAATGTGATCTTTGTCTCCAGACTAATCCTAAGATAACCAAGGGGCCAAAGTTGGGAAAAATTGGGAAAGGAAATGTTCCAGGGCAACATTGGCAGATTGATTTCTCGGAACTTCCTAAAAAAGGGGGGTATCGATATTTATTTTTGCTAACAGATACCTTTTCAGGTTGGCCAGAAGCCTTCCCATGCAGAACTGCTAAAGCCCGGGAAGTGACCAAAATACTGCTCCAAGAGATAATACCTATGTTTGGAGTCCCAGCGGTAATGTCCTCGGATAGAGGACCACATTTTGTGTCCAGAATAGTGCAACAGATCAGCCACCATCTAGGAATAGATTGGCAATTACATACCCCATACCGACCACAATCAAGTGGCCAGGTGGAAAAGATGAATCATCTAATCAAACAACAGATTGTCAAGTTAGGTCAAGAAACAAATCTAACTTGGCCCCAGTCTTTGCCATTAGCTCTTACACGAATTCGAACTAGACCAAGAGCAAAAGAGGGGCTTAGCCCATTTGAAATTTTATATGGACGACCCTATGGGGTACAAAAGGGGACGTCTTCACAGATTGGTGAAGAAACAATGACTTCCTATATGGTGGCACTAAACAAACAATTAATAAGAATTGAGAAGCATGTGATGGGAACACGCAGTAGGGGTCTGGATGGACCTGCTCACGATATACGACCAGGGGACTATGTATACGTTAAGTGTTTTACAGATAAAACCCTGGAACCACAGTGGACCGGACCTTTTCAAGTCCTACTCACCACCTACACTGCAATCAAGGTTGAGGGACAGAATTCTTGGATTCACCATACCCGGATCAAGAAAGCCCCTGCAACTTCGTGGAGAGTAACCCCAGATAAAAAAGAACTGAAACTCAAATTTACTCGGACAAATGGGAACAATGTGGGTGGCAAGTAAGTGAACCTGAGCGGTTGTGGATCCACCATATGGGAAGGGCACCACAACAGACAATATAGAACAATAGTCTGGGACTGAGCCAGTGGCCAGTCTTGCCCAATTTGTTATCAGTAAGCCCCAACTCAAACAAAGATATTTTTGATCAAAACAGATTTTATATGTATATATGAGGAACGTTTAGATTCTTAAAATGATCAATAGTGGGTTTAAACCATTTGTGGTTTTTTTGTACCCTCTCTCTTGCCTACAACCAAGAGCCTGATAACTGGCCTTGGAATCATGCCCAGAAAAAAACACTGGAATAATGGGAAAGGTGGACTCAAAGATGAAACTAGCTATGGTGTTTTTTTCTGAAAATGAGGTGTACCAAAGGAATCAATGGCATCAGGAGGATGTACACAAAGTCGACCGATTATGGGGAAATTAGGAGATAGGATAAAAGTAGGGTGTCAAACATATAATGAAAAAGATAACACCAAGATTTCAGGAGACACCCTGATTAATGTCAGAAAGGAAGATAAGGAATTTACCCTTCTAAATACAGCCATGTGCTTTAATTCACGGGAATGTTGGCACAATTTTACCTTAACCGAGCCCATCTTTGTAGTATGCCTAGTTAAGGAATCCCCAAGAACAGCTCTGACTTATAAGATCAAAATAACAATCATGCTAACCACTGTTCCTACCACCCCCACAGTTACAACAACGCAATTAACGCTTGATCTTAAGTTAACTAAACCAAATCCAAAAATTTATACAATTGGACCATATGTAATCAGAAATACAGGTCAGCAACAAATGTTGTTTAACCCAGAGTGAACTTTACCTACGACCCCAACACACACACAATCACAGCTTTTGTATTAACCATACATAATGCAGTAATAATTACCATACACCCCATTGTAGCCCTTGGAATTAACCATAATGGGGTGCTCCTGTACCCTTTTGAACATAGAACATGGGCCAGAAAGATAGGCGACAAGTGGCAAACAGTAGATTTAGAATCTTGTATTATGCGAGAACAGCAGGGCTTCCTCTGTGAAAGCAATACTATAATGGCCCAGGATACTTGTTTAGATACAGATCAGAAAATATGTCATTTCGAGGCCAGACCAAATGCAAACTTGAAAACAGTAATTATATATGCAGGGAAGGAATGTGCGTGTTTGAGAACTAAGTGTAACACAATAACCGTAGATGGGGAGGTAAAGGAGACTGCACAATATTCAAATTATTGTATTTGTAATTTTACTACTATCACAGGATGCGATTTTAGTTACTCAGCCCCAGTAGTGTCTCATCAATTCTTAAAATCCAACTTTACCCTATCACAGATGATAATTCCTACTAAATATAAGTAGTATAAAAGAACTATAAAAACATGCAGATTTACAACGTATACTGAAAGAAACCAAAGAAAAGGGACATGAAACTCTTCTTATGATCCATCATGATGTAGAGGGGATCAAGAAAGTTTTAAAAAAGGTAGAACAGGATGGAAACCATAATTGGTGAGATACTCTCTTTGGCTGGTCACCTTCTGCAACAGGAATTCTTAACACTATGGTACACCCCATTGTGATCTTATTGATCAGTTTAGGAATTTCCTTAATACTAACCATTATGTTATATTTGTGGGTTTGGAGAATGTTTAAAAGGGTAACACTTATGTATGATGCTTTATATCATTCGGGAAGACTGCTTAAGTAAAAGAATTTACTTAGTTTGATAGAAAAGGGGGGATTGATATGGAGAAATAGTGTGAAATGGGGACAATGGACATCGATTGTGATTGTATATGTCTGCTCAAGGAATGTGGGTATGGTGACTGGTCATGGGTGCCGTGTCTGGTCACATAGGCACACAGCTTTGAGGAGACAACTACAGTTTTTGAGGAGACGCCTGCCCCTCTTCCTCTAACAAAGGGGAGACGGGGAGACGCCTGCCCTTCTTCCTCTAACAAAGGGGCTATTTAAAAGAGAATGAGAAGATGAGAGACATTCCAATGCTATCTAGAGGGAGGGAGTGCTGTCTCCTTGCTGGAGAAGATTGGATGGTCACAAGAACATGAATCACCTACAAACCTGCAAGACCACCACATTCCAGGCAAAGGACTGATAAGCTAATTAACATACAAAGCGGGGTTTAGGTAACGAATATGTATAGGCATTAATTGAATATTCATTTGTTTCATTGTATAAATGTGGGATGGTTCGTCACTTCGGGCATGCACGCTTGTGGAGGAGCGATCCCCCGTGCATCTGCGCGCAATAAACATACCTACTTTATAACTTTCGAGTTATAGAGTCTAATTCCGCACGTCATGCTCACCTGTCTCGATGAATACAGGTGTTATCCTCGGGGTTTAGGTTGTCCGCCTGGTCCAGACAGCCAGACGATCGTTCAGCCAAGCCGTCTCCTCCGGAACGCAGCCCTCTTCCACGAGCTGTCTTTTTTCCGTCCTTATTCTTCCAAGGCTTCGGAACACCACCATAGGGGTCACCATTTGAGGAAACTGAGGCACGGACTCCCTCATCTGACTAGAAGACCCTTCATGAGTCCATGTACGTCTCTTTCTGGGGACGAAGCCTGATTCCCCATTACGGATTTCCCACAGCTCACCTCTCAACTCCGGAGGGATTTCTGGCCGGCTCCTGCTTCCTTTCAGCAGATCATTCAAAGTTCTGTGGGATTCGCTGCAAGTCGCTCAGATAGGCGATTCGAGAGCCCTTCACGTTAGATCCTTAAACGCATCACGTCGGGGTCTCCAATTTGCGGCGAATGAAGAGACAGGACGCAGCCTGATGCAAGCAAATGTCAGTTTATTGCACAGAAGCACGAGGTTTTATACTCTTTCAGAAGCTGCGCGTTTTAAACTAATTGGTTCTTGAAGCTAAGCCTTGCATACTAGGCAATCCCTGATTGGTGGTTAACTACCATCAATTAACAGCAAGGTGTTACCTTTCCTTGGCGCCATCCGTCTCCCACTCCCCTGTGCTCTGTAAACATGCCTCATCATGTTAATTGTTGTCTAGACAAGCTCGAGCAAATTCCCCTCAGCTAACTGATTGCCATGCATGGACCTAGTTTGCAGACCGCTCCTGCATGCCAGAATGAACTAAGTACCCAACATAATGTCAGCAAAGGATCTTTTAGCTACTGAGTGATGTCTGAGCCCATTAACTGTTGTGCATCTTAACTTGCTATTGCCTATATTTTTTTAACTTAAACTCTACTGGCCAGCATTTCTTTCCCTTACAGTGTTTGCATGTAATTACTCTTTGTGATTTCTTCTCTGTGGCTTGTGGCACCTGTTACAGACTAGGGCATTTTTGCTTTTGGCTCTCATAAGCCACAAAAAATGGTCTGCTATAGAAGTCCACTTACGTGTTTGCTTGAGCTGATTTTTTTCAAATCCTGCTACAGTGTATCAAGATATACAGAAACATAATGATCCTCCCTGGCAAAACTTCTGTTAAACAAGTAATAACGCTCCCAATGTTTACCTTTTAATTCAAAAAATAAACTTATTAAAAAACAAATGTAAATTGAAAAACAGAATTCACTTATATCTAACAAAGATTTAATACTTGGCAACTAGATTCCAGGTACAAACAGCTTGCTCTCTCTGCAACACCATATGGTAAGTACTTGACACAATATGTATGGTAACTATTCCCACTATTTTTCATCCTTTGATGGTAATAAATATTGAAAATAATTACAGGGACCAATAGAAAAAATCACAAGTAAGTAGTATGTATAAAAATAAGGACTGCAGGATTTGGCCCATACAGTACTTTCACATAAGAGCTCCCCTTTATTCCTGCTGAGAAACAACTGAAGTCTAATTCTACGTGGTCTAGTTATTGCTTTGAAGAATGAAGCATTTGTTAACCTATGGCAAAGAATAATGCAATGGAGGGGACTGGACTATATAGCTATGTGTATTGTGATTAGATGTTAAATTTGTATGAGAGAAAAAATTTATAGTGATGTTGGTTTCTGCTACTTAAGGGTTGGACAGAAACATGCTAGAACTCTTTTTGGGTTGGTTAGTTAGTCTCTGTGACCAACAGTAATTCTATGATGCGTGGAGTTTATCTGGGAAATATCGGAATAGGAAATATTAATACAATCTCCTTGCTCTAGGGAACAAGGATTCTTTTGCTGAGTCTGGAGAGTGAGAGATAAGACACTGGAAGTCCTGGTACAAATGCTATGGAGGTGCAGAAATGGGAAAGGTATTTATTTTTATGTCATAAATTTTGGCCAGAGGCTGCTAGAGCCAAAACTCTTCTACGTATCAAGACCACAGAAGCTATTGAGCCAAAATACCTTTCTGATCCCAAGAATCTCAGAAGCTACATCAGTATATTGGATACTGGGGTCTCCTTTGGTGAAAGAGACAACATCTGCCTCTGTCTGTGACCATGGCTGAGAGCTGGTGTGCAGCAGCTGCTATTGAGACTGATAAAGATGTTGCTGTTATACCACGTTTCCACCATATGCTTGTTGGATCCAAGTGCTGCTTGTCACCGAATATATAAATTTGTAGGTCTTCAGGGCTGAAACCATCCCTTTAATTTTATAAATTGGACGCATACCATTTTATGTGGCAAACTAACTGTTTGGGACTTGCAGGCATTTCTGAAGTAGCAATGACTAATGAGACAGCCTTGGCCCCAGATGTCTTTTCAGAGCTGTCAAATATATATAAACCCACTCTATTCTATACACTAACTATGGCAGGTTTCTTTCATCCTATGTAAGGTATAAAATCCACATTGCAGCTGTTTGCTTCTATGGAGAGTATAAACTCTGCAAGTACATTCTTCCTGACAAGCTTTGCAACAGTTTAGTGATGACTGAGGCACTTCACCAAAGAAGAGATCCTATACAATGTATAAATTCTACTGAGACCCTGCACAGCCTGTGAACTCTCTAGGATCCCTTGCAGAACACTCCAACAATCCAAACAGTCAGAACAAGTAGAGCTATTATTATTATTCCCAGATTCTCCACAATACTCACAGGCCCAGTCAACAGTAAGAACTGAATAAGCCGAAACATGCGTTTTGCAGTTGCAGTTGTTGTTGAGATACTGATCAACAAAACCAAACAAAAACCCTACCAATTTTCAACTCAAAACCATATTTTACAATTACTATCAAGCCTTCCACTAAACAATCTGCTGTCAAGAAACTTCCATGATATGATACAAGCTGAATGTATCCCAAACATCTTGGATTTTGTTGGCAATTTAATATCACTTAAAAAGTAAAGGTTACTGTTCTGGCACATATACTGTCTGTGCAATTGCACAGGCAATTTCAGTTTAATAATAATATTTTAATAATTATACCTCAAGCTTATAAATAATAATAAATAATACTAATAAAAATATTACTTTTTTGTGTTTTGGCAAACACTTGTAGGCATTAAAAATGGCTGAGTTCAAGGTCGTGGAGGTTTCAGTAAATTACATTGGCTCGAGTTTGAATCAGGAGCTGGGAACCCAAGGCATACCAGCAGAGCATTCTAAAACCAACAATGTTTCCTCACATGTAAAGACTTTAAGCAAAGGACTTCAAATACATGGAACATTATTGGAGAGAAAAGACAAATGTAATAAAATAGCAATTTGAAAAACTGACAGTCCAGGTAGTGTGACTACCACAGTAGTATACTTTCAATAGTCCTGTACCCAGGCCTCCTCCTAGAGCTGGAGCATTGGCCAAGACAGCTAGCTGTAATACCTCCATAGGTTGTTGTCTAGGCTTATGGTAATCCAACTCCTGGCTAGGCTGATCTCTTCCCTCTAAGGCAGTTTCTAGGTGCTTTCCCATGAAGCCATTTGCCTATCACCATATTGCCGCTATTTCCACTGCCTCTTCATTACTGCTACAGTGTTGGAGAGGGTGATCTTTTACTGTTGGCAGCTCTAACAAAATTATTTTATTCATATGTTTCTGAACTTGGATATCAATGTTTTATTTCTCTCAACTTTAAATTGGAATGTCATTTTAATAAGAATGTCCCAAAGCCCTACATAGCACCCATCCAAACATCTCTCCTTGTCTGCCAGCAGATACCAACACAGAGCTGAGTGTTCTTTTTCCAGCTCAACAGCTTTCTGCAGTGGGTGCCACACTCTTGTAAGCATTTCTCTTGAAGTGGATTGTCTGTCTGATAGGAAATACTTATCTCCTCTCTACTTCCCAAAAGACTTTCATCTGTTAGGCCTTAGCCTTCCACAATTAAAATAAAATCCACATCTATTGTCCCAAAACTGTATCTGAACAAACACACATTAATTTATAAAATCTAGGGTGGATCAGTGCACAGAGATTCCTTAAGTCATGAGTGGTGGGAGCAGACAACCTTTACTTTTGCACTCAGTTTTTTTCAAAGTCCTCATCCAAATGTGACCCAAATTTTATAACTACAATGACTCTTTACTGAGATGTGTAATTCCAGAGTCCAGGACACAAACTTTGGACAGGTGGAGAAGAAGTGAACTCAAAGAATAAGTAGCTCCTATTTAAAGAGATCTCATCAAGGTTTCTGCTGGTCTTAAATATTACCTAGCTTTTCTTACACACACATATTCATGGCTGAAAATTCCTATAGCCTCTAGCTTTTCTTTTTTTCTTTTTTTCTATACGTAAGAGAGTGTATATTGAGGAAATAACATTGAAGTCCTTGGACTGCTACTGCAACCCCCACAAAAGCAAGAAGCAGATACACAAAAGGAGACTGCAGCAGAGCAAGATTTATCTTGTACTGACCTGAGTGTTTATGGAGTTATCCTCTGTGGGATTAAGAAAATTGTCCTCTGGCTTCCCTGTAATTGTCTGGCTGATGTTGCTCATCATTCTATTTTCCTTCTGCCAGTAATTAACAACACATAGTACCAGGGAATGAAGAAGGAGGGAGTGCTCTAAAGGGGTCTACCACCAATTCAATAGTGCTTTGATTTAACAGCTCCAAGTCCTTTGAAAACATTTTGCCAAGAAAAGCTTGCTATCAACATGTATAATCTCTTATCAGAGGCCATTGAAAGCCTGGGTTCCAAAGTTAATTCTCCCACCACAATGAGTTTCAGTCAGTTTAAAACTCACATTGAGATGAAAGCCATGAAGCCGCCTCTCCCGGTTTGCCCTGCAAAACCCACTGAGATCAACTGACTGGGGAGGATTGGGGCACGCTCACCTGCTGGCTCTCCAGCAGGATGAGCAGGTTCAAAAGAAAAACAATAATTAGGGATAATTACTCGTGTCCAAACACAGGCATTAAAGCTATTTTCCCCTTCAGTACTTTGTGATCTAGAATGAGACACCCGCTGTTTTGACAGCTGGGCAGGTGAGCAGAACTGGTGACAGATGAATTGAGACATTCCCAGGCATCTGCAGAGCAGTAGGGCAGGCCCAGGAGGGCTGAGGCCGGGCGGCTGGGGTGGCCGCACCGCCTTGGGATGGCTGCGCTCTTGGGCCGGCTCAACCTGAGGCGTCATGCACTGCTCTGGTGGCTGTGCCATTGCCGTAATAGCTGTAACATCCGCGGGGCTCAGCAACATCAGGAATCCAGTACCTGAGCAGTCCCTGGGAGAAATCAAATCCCCATCGCATGGGGTAGGGTGTTAAAGAAAATGTATTTTGAATTAAGAAATTTAGAGTGCTGAAACTGCTATGTGGCAGAACCAGGCCTTGGCCCTTGTATAGCCCTAATCCAAGGCTGGTTTAAAACACAGTCAAGTTAATCAGTGGGAGAATAGAGAAACAATAGATGATCAATTTGTATACACAGGTGCTCTCAGAAATGCAGGTGTTTCTAGAAAAAATTAGCATATGTGAATAGGAATTGCTTGTTCAAAGACTAAGTGCTTGAAGGATTGTGTGAGTTAAAGCAGGCAGAAAGAAGATCATGATCCGAGGAGGACCTTGGAATCAAGGCACAGACTAGAACTGAATAGATGAATCAACTGGGACCGGGTCAGGTGATGGATTCGCAGAACTGACAAGACCAAAGGAGACTTCTAAAAACTTTGAACATTAACTAATGATTTGATAAGTGTATATAAGCTGTGTTGTATAGGGATACAGGGTTCTCTGCCAATCACTGAGGTGGTGATCCAACTCTGAGTTGTGATTAAAGCAAACCTAGTGGTACCCACATCTGTGTAAATTTCTCCTTTAACATAGGGGCCCTATAAAGGAGGAGACTAAAGCGGAAAACACGGGTGTAAGTGTTCCGCGCCAGAGCAATGCTGCGCTGCCAGCCTGGTGGGACCGCAGGGACGGGGATGGGGGTGCTCGGCTCGGCTCGGCTCGGTTCGGCTCTGGAGGGGGCCGGCCCCAGGGCCCCGGACGGCTCAAGGCTGACCGATCAGGGCGGGCGCTTGAGGGCTGCGGCAGGAGGCGAAGACAGAGCGGGGGGGCCATGGGACTAAACTCTAGTCAAGTGTCTCCGAGTGCCCGGGGAACGGCAGGTCCCGCCGCCGGACCGCGCTGCCACGGGAAGTGATGCCGGGCGGCCGGAGCCTGCCCGAGGCAGAAGCAAGACGTTGCACCTTTCCACCGCAGGCTCCGCTCCAAAAGGGCTCGAAGGGCGGCGTGCGCCCCCGGCCGGCGGCAGCGGCCCAGCCGTCGGGGGCGCCCTGGCGGGTGGCGGGGTACGTGCTCAGGGCCGCGGGGAGCCAGTTATCGGGACTCCCATCTACAAGTGTTACGTGTCTCCTAACGCGTAATTGACAAATGCAAATCAGATGGGAACAGTAAAGCACTTCAACAGACTAAAATTACACTCTTGAGCTGTAATGTATACAGCGGCAATGAGTGATTAATTATGGAAACCCACATCCTTAAAAAAAAGACTTATAAAAGGAATCTTGGAAAACACTGCAAAAACAGCTGGGATCCAGATTAATATACTTATCTAATAAAGCTGTTCCTGGTTGCCTTCTGTCTCTCGCCTGGTCCCATCTCCTTCTGCTTCACATTAGGGTAGGTTTAACCAGCACTCACTGCCTAATCAGACAAACTAAACTTTTAAAAAAAATATTATATTTGTATGTTAATGGTCAATACAATAGCGTTAAGATGTTGGATATTAAAAGACTGCGAACAGGCAGTTGCTTTCGTATGCTTTGCTTTTCCATTTGGGAGGTAAAGCAAGGTTATAATCTCTCCTCTGAAAGCAGAGATAAAAATGGAGTTATATTCCTCCAGAAAAATGTGATATAGCAAGTATGTTTCATAAACGAGATCTTTAGCAGCAGCAGCATCACTGCTGTGGCAGTGGTGCTTGCTAACATAAAAAGATATAATTTTGGAACTGTTCTAGGTTACGTGGTGCGATACTAATGAGGACTAAACTGTAATAATAATTATAATACAAAATTGGTCTGAAGGGTGATAGATAAAACGAGGCACGGAAAATGGTTACATAGCTAATTTCAGCACAGCAGACTCCACTGCTACAGCTCACTTCATTAAAAAACAAACAAACAAACAGGTAAAAACCCAGGCACCCAGAAGCTGGTTGACTTCAGAGTACACCGAGGAATAAAATGAATGGGAGTCTTTTAATCTCCCAATCTTATTTTATAATATTATGACAACCTTACAAACGATAGTAGCTTTCTTCTCATTTATCCTGGACTTTAATAATTTCTAGCAGCTAATCTAAATCTATTTATAGACCATCTATACTTTACATAGAAGTTTTAAAAAATATATAAAAATGTTAACGTTATATATATAAATTATAGTCTGTTTCCATGGCTCCAAAACACAGAGCAAATATGTTGCCTACATCAGTACTCCAATTTCCTCTGAGACAAGGCAGGCACAGCACTAGGCTTAGCAGGCTGTGTCTCTCCCCTGCATTTGGCTACTCAGTTGGTGCCAGGAATGCCATAACCCCATGCAAAAATCAAGATTGCAGATAGCAAACTCTGCAAGGAAACACAGTATATCACACACTGGCAGTGCCAGCGAGAGCATCCTCGAGGTTATTTTTTGTTGTTCTTTTCCTGAATTGCACAAAAATAATGAGCAAAGGTTTGAATGGAGAAACTTAAAATAGGTATATTACAACATAAAATGCAAGCCCAGTCCCATGGGGAGAGATGGAGCACGTCTCTGTACTTTCTCAAGGCAGTTGGGGACATCTATGGAGATTTTTCTATGACTAAATATCCTGCTACTGGATGGAAAAAATTGAAAAAATTATTAAACTGAGCAACAATTAGTTTTAAAGTACCTCTAAATTAGTTCAAACGCAAGATACCTCTTTGAGGGTCCCGGAGGTCCCCAGCACATAGCAAGTTGTCATTTACAAGGAGTGTGTGTGTGTGGTTTGTGGTTTCTTTTTTTTATTTTTCCCAAGCGTAAAATCTTGACAGCTGTTTCATACGATAATATTTTGGGTAATTTTATGAAGAAAAATTGGCAACATCGGCCGTATTTCCTAGTCCAAATGTCCGCCGTAGCCTCACCAGCACGCTGGCATGAGCAAACCCAATTCGACTGGATCCCTAACCTGTCTCCCAGCTCCAAAGTTACACAGGGAAATCCAAATCCTTTTCCTCCCTGCTTTAACTTCCTTTGATTAGATAAGTCTTGACAAGCTACAGAGGCCTGATAGAGACCCTACCCTGCCTCCCAGGACTCAGACAAGTCTGCTGAAATCTTTTATTATGTTGTTGTACTGCAGTGCTCTGTAATAATAATAATCATCATCATTGTTGTTGTTGTCAGTGGGTTGCTAAACGTCCTAGTTTGTTCTGACAAATTCCTAGAATCATAGGTATAGTTATGAAAAACCTAAGAGCAAATAATGTGCTAAACTACCTTTCTCCAGATACTCCTGGAGATCCTTCCTAACTAATGCAGGATCAAACCCCAAACAAGAAACATTTAATTTTGGTGTGGATGGTAGTCTGACGTTTGAATGAGAGGTGTCATTTCAGTCTACTCCAAAATAGCCTGCGAGCACTAATGAGACACCACGGGTTCATTCAGCTCCTCTTTTCCTAAAAAGCTCCTGAATCAATCAGTACCAAATTAAAAGTGAGGAGGAAATACCATGTACGCTGGGATCAGATTTGTCTTGTGAGGGCATAATACTCTTTGGATATTGTTTTGCACGTTGCAAGTATAGAGAGGGGGAAAAGAGTCCTTTAAAATGAAATATGAATGAGTACTTTTACATTTTCTCTTAAAATGAGGTCATGTTCTTTGACTACAACTGCATGACAACCTGCCGAAGCCAGACACCTGCACACATTTGATTACAAATATGAGAATAAGAACCGTAGGTTGACTGCGACATCAGTGTCCGGAGATTTTATTATAAATGATACATTTTGAAATTTACATTTCCATTTGTCTAATACAATTTATGGCCAGTGGTTTTCTTCCAAATTTAGCAAGAGACTCCGATCACTGTAAAAATTGGATCCTGTCACCTTTTAGGTGGAAAAGGGTATTTGACAATGCCACAGCTTAACATTTCAACAGCCATTTACCACTAAAGAGAGCATCTTCCAGAATTATATAACTTGTAGTACAGTTCATAAAGTTGATTTATGATGAAACATTTACTGTGTTTTACTGCTCTGGCCCTCCCAGCTGGTAAGAATTTGACTGAAATGTATGGGATTTACAGTGACTGAAAACAGCATTATATCAAAATCTTCCTCTATTATGTGATCCCAACCAACAGGTAATGGAAAACTTTCTTGCAAAAATACACACATATTCAGAAACATATTTTTACAGTCAGGTGGTACAAACGAGGTCTGCATGCTGCTTCGCTCTGAGATCTGCCCGATGCCGCAAGTACAGCAAAAGTGCCCCTGTCGGTGCTTTTCAAGGACCAGAAGCAGCTCATATCGAGGATCTGGCTTCCTGGCCCCGGGGACTGCCGTGGGCGATGCGACAGGAGCAGCAGAAATTGGTGAGGAGTTGAAACAGCGATTCTACACTCTGCTCTCAAGTGTGCACATGCTGCAGGCAGCGGCTGAAGGGAAAGTGTGGACGTTGAATTTTCAGGAACAAATCTTTTCACAAGCATCTGTGGTTGTCCCAGTGCAGTTGCAGGGATGCAGATCGGGGTGTGGGGGTGGGGGGTGGGGAGAGAGATTTATGCCAGTTTGGCATGCTAATTGTGCTTGAAATAAACTGTAGATGTATTCAGGTAACCTGGTGTGTTTTAATACAATAACACAGTGGACAATATACACTATTTGGTGTAAATCCTGATCTCCTGGCTCGGTCCCCTCATAAAATCATAGCTCGGCTCAATAATACTGGAAAGAACAAGCATGTTGTAACCAAAGCATTATTTACCAAACAGCTGAGAAATCAAAACGCTGCCCTGTAGGGTTACCTCCGCAGTCCCACACCCTTCTGAAGGGCTCACGGTGCTCTATGATGTTTGGGGTCGCCCTCCCTGTGGAGCCTCTCATACCCTCCGCCAGCCCCAGTGCGTCAAGGCAACTGCCATCACCCTGCAGGGGTACCGGGGACCTGAGGGGAAGGGAGCCTCCAACCCGGTGCCCCCCCCCCCCCCCCCCCCCGCCGCCCCACAGCGAGGGGAAGGGCCAGGGCGAGGAGTCCAGCTTTCCTCCAGCTTGACCCTGGGCTCTGGGGCTGCGGATGCTTCAGGAAACCTCTCCACTGCGGAGCCTCGGCTGCTCATGGACACAACTCTGCTTTTTTCTTCCTCGGACCCTCTCTTTTCTCCCCATGGACCACTCTGCAGCGTTCTCTGAAAATATGCTGCGTGTTACTGAAGCTTTTGGCAGAGGGCTACCTCTTCCCTCTTGCTGGGCAAAATGGTTTTCTGTGTGGAGGACATGTGGTAGCCCAGGCAAGTGGCTTTCACTGCCCTCCAGCACACTTCTACCCTGGAGGGGATGCGGCCGTGTAGTGGGACCAGAAGCCTCTGGCACAGCTCTGCTTGCCCTCCATCTCTGAGCACCATGAAGAGACACACAGGGGCATTTTTGTGGGTGATTTGCACAAACCCATGGAAAGCTTGGGACAGGGAGGGAGGGAAGTGGAGTAGATTTGGGAGAGTGCAAAACCCATGCTGGAGAGGGAGAGCTCACCTTTGGAAGTACGGAACTTTATCTTGCCAAGGTGATAACTGGAAAAATATCTCTGCAAGCCAGCATTTCTATAGGTTTGGGTTTGTTTTTATTCCCTGGTACAACACAAGTTCACATAAGCTTTTGACAGTTAAAGTCAGAGTTTCCATCCCTCGTCCAGAAAACCACTAATCTGAGTTGCTTTTGCAGTGGCTATTTATAGGCAATTAAAGGATAGGCATATGTTACCAAAAAGCAGGAATGAGTGTGGCCTTTTGCCCTCTTTCATGCTTTTATTTAAAGTTTTCTTTGTTCGCACACCCTAAAACATTTTTCTTTTTTACTTGTTTCCAAAGCTCCTTGCTTAAAAAAAAAATACTGCCATACCATAGGTTTTAAAGATTATTATTTCTTTACTACAGTCCTCTCTGGGCTAAATGAAAAGTGATGGTTTCACTTTAGGCTATTCAAAGTCTGGCAAGAAGAGTCAAATAATGATTAACTATTGTATTTCACTGAAGGGGGTCCCAGGGAAGGGGAGGTTTTGCTGCGTAGCTGGTCACAGGTTTCATGCAGTGGCTGGGTCTACACACACACCCTGCCCTGGCCCGCTGGATGTGTGCTCACAGACTGTGGGAGAGTCGCAGGGGAGGAAGGTGCTGTGGATATAAAAGGTGGTTTTATTATTATCAATCTTAATCTTAACCTTAATCTTATTAATATTGATATTGATGATATTATTATTAATGTTATTATTAATAATTTTAATATTAATGTTAATATTAAACGTACTGAGATGCAATAATGTAAACAGGTACTCCCAGATGGAATTGAGCAACTTCTAGTTTCAGTGGTTTTGCAGGATATATAGCTTCTCATATGGTCTTGGCATTTTAATTGTTACTCCTCTCGCTGTAGGGATGCGGTCTTGACACAGCTGAGTTGTTAAGTCAAGAATCTAGCAAAAGACAATCACAGAAAGGGCTGTCTCCTTCACTGAGAAATAATAACTGAACACACTGTAAACCCAACGTTATAATCTCAGCAACAGTTTAACCCATGCTCACCAGTGCTCTTAGCATAGAGACCCTATTTGTAAAAATTTCTCCATAGTGAAATGGTTCATTTTCATTTGAGTTCTCTCTGTGTGCCATTTCTCGATTTTCTGTGGTGTACATTCTTTGTTTGGAGTTCATAAAATTAACAAAACTGGATTTTAAAACTCCTTAATAGTACCTATAGAGAATAAGTATTGCGTTCTCAGGCTAATACTTGCTATTACAAAATATTTTTCTTCATTTCCCCAGATGAACTGTCTAGGGAACAGGATATCAGACAGCTACTCTTTGCTTGTAACAACATGGGGGAGAGGAGAATGATAACACTACTGTGAGTGATGAAGACATTCAGAAAGCTTGATGATGCAACTGTGTTTCATTTTTTTATCCAAATCTCAGTGACTATCCTCTTCCCATCCTAGTTCTCTACACCTCATTTTTTTCTCTTTTTCTCAGTCCACCCTAGCTTTCCCTTCTCTAGACCAAACAGTTCCTTTTCCCTTAAGCTTTTCAAATCACCCCCTTCTTTTCCCTACACAACTTTAGGACTGTCTCTGTCATTCCTCAAACATGCTCTCAGTATTAGGAGACATTCCCCCAGGGTGGTGTATTCAGCCTTGGCACGCAGCCTGTGTGTCTCTAGTCTGACATACTGGTAAGTTCTTTAGTCAAGAGGCACACTGGATGAAGGTCCAGATCACAAAGTAGACAATCCAAACAACACTGGAGTTTGAGCTGTATTGTTTGCCCCTTCTTTCTAGAATATTTAGTGAAGACAACAGTTCATTAATAGGAGTACGTTAGTATAGCTCTATTGATGCCAGTGGTATACCACAATCTGTAACAATTACAGACCTGTATCACAGTCAAATGTCAACCTAACAGAGGCAGACGCTTCAGTAAAGAAGAAAGCCTGTTGTGGGATTGAAGAGAAAGGGACAAGAACTAGAACTGGAACTTTTTCAAAATCTTAAAAAAAAAGAGTCAGATCTGATTTCATTTAAGGTTTGTGCCATTACTTATTTTATCCTTGTGGTTCACCAATTCCTTGTTAAACAATAACAGACATTCCTACAGAATTTTATATTTAGCCATTAAAATGATTCAACATGTTCTATACCTTAAATCAAGTGCCCATGTATAGCAAGCATAAGTCTAATGTGGGACAATTTCTCTGCTGCTTTGAAACCATGGTGTGGTGTGTGCCCATGTAATGTGGGGCAATTCCTGGGATGATTGCAGCCGGTCCCTGTGAATCTGGGCTTTTCCCTTTGTTAGACATCTATCATGTGATCCCTGCAGAGCACTGAAAAGGGCAGCTTTGTAACAACATTATTTCAGGAGGATAATAAGTAGCCATCATAAATTCCCTTTTTAATCGTTTATTGCTGGTTGTAGTCTATTGACGGTGCCTGTTTCACAGCATGGAGGGAAACAGTTCCTTGTTGGTACTAGTCACTAAAACAGTTTGATAGCTCTGGCCCTTTTTAGTGCCTTCAGAGAAAACATAGTATAATGAAATGAATTATAAATATCTGAGTTGGAGTTAAACAAAAGACAGTCCACTTCTGTGATCCAAAGGAAGTGCTGGGCCATGTTACTCATGTTGGTGAAGACAGCTTCCTGCACAGATATCCATCAGTTATTTAAATTGCAAAAGGTCAGACAGTATTTCAGATGCTTCCCTGTCCCTAACATTCCTTGTTAGTCCATTCTGTACATCTCCATGCTCCATCTCATAACTGTTTGAGACCTCTTCTCAGATGTGTATGCACTGTATAAGAAACTTACTTAGCAAGCACTTACTTAGCAAGAACTACAACATCAGTGTGTTATCAACATTATTCTCATACTAAATCCAAAACACAGCACTGTACCAGATGCTAAGAAGAAAATTAACTCTATCCCAGACAAAATCAGGACAGCAATAAACCTGTCTGTTATTTGCCAACCATCTGAAATTGCAGATGAAAGATGTGATTTGTCCCAAAATGCATGTAATGCATATCTTGACTATTTTTGCTATGCCAAGCATGAGGCTGATGTGAATGGGTCATTGCAGCTACACACAGCCCCAGTTAAAGCAATGGGACCCAGTAACTGTACAATTGTTTGCATGCAACAGGTTGCAGGGTTAGGGCCACAAGTCCTGATTTGCAGTTAGACACAGGTAACTTTGCACTGATTAACAGTTTCCTTTATTTCTATTACCTCTGAGGCAGAGATAATTGTCTTCCTTATCTCATTTACATTGTAAATGCAAAGTTGCTTGTTATCTTTTAGAACTTGCAGGATCCTAGCCCACAGCAATAAATTAAATAATTTATTATATGTCACTGTTTCTTTTTAAGGATTCCAGTCACCTGTGAGCATCTGGTACAACAGCTTATTTTTAATTAATATGCTCTACCTTTCTTTCACTTGGGTTTCAAAGTCCACTTTCTAGACAGTCAGCAAATCTCCTTTTTCCACTGTCATAGGACAACTATGTTTTTTAGAAGCCTGCAGAAATCTTTGTGCATGGAGAATGAATACAGTCTCTTTTTCCCTGTGAGATACTCCACTTGACATATTCTGATGTAACATTTTTTTCTTTCCTGATGGTTCATTCACTATTTTATTTGATATAAAATCTTAATTCTTTTCCCTCCAGCTTTTCCTCATGTCTTTGGGACACAGTAAGGTGTGGAAATGCTGTGCAATACTGACACCTGCCAATATCTGTCTGGAGAGAACTAAGCAATTTACCAGTGTCTCCTCATGACCTTACTCTTCTGCAGGGAGAAAAATCCTCTTGATTTAAGCAACAGTTGGAGAAGATAGGCAGAAATGTTGAAGTCTTCTGCCTTTTTCTCTTAAAAATATTTTTTTCTTCAAATGGGGAATAGTACAGAAATCTTCCAAAACTAAGAGAAATTAAGAATCATTGAAGCAAAATACATATGCACCCAATCATTTTAGTGATATATTACTTTGCCTAATCACTAACTTAAAATGCCATATAAGACTTTGTAATCCACAGTAAATAATTTGGTAAGAATGATTTAAATGTACTGCTGACTAATGTAAAAAAGTCTCATTTCCAGACTCAGTTGGCTGCCAAACATTGTTTAAGAAAAAGTGTGTGTGTGTGATCCAACTTGACATAAATTATATCAGATATAATGCTCCAATACAGTGGTGGTTTGCAGATTATTGGGTTTAAGAGATAGGAAGAAGATAACAAATTAAGTACCATGAAGATTGCCAGGCCTCTTTTGTGCCTTAATTAGGATGCTTTGCAACTCTATGTTTAATTCTTGTCAAAGCCTGCTTGGAAATGCCTTTATGACCATCTTATCTGCAATGATACTAGAGGAGTGAAATGCTGGTTAATTGACTAACAAAACAGAAAAATAAAGATGCTGCTTCTATGGTAGGTGCACAAGGTTACTCTTCCTACTGTGATGACAGAGGAGTTAGTTTTTAAAAAACAATTAAATCAAGCATACTCTGTGCTGAAGTGCAGAAGGAAACAAGAAGCAGTGATATGAGACACTTCAAGCGTATACTTTGTTGAGGAGGGAGACTGGGAATGGCCTTGGACTTAAAGAACAATGATGATATGAAATGTGGCAAGCAGTAGTAAACAGTGAGTGTAAAGGAGACATCTTCTCTATCCCCGAGTCTTGTAATTTAGTTTTCTTTTTAAAGAAACTAGAAACCAGGGATATACAAACACTGATTTTAATAGGCATTCAACACATTTCAGTAAAGTACTTTCTATTCACTGTCTTGTAACAGATATATTACTTTTGCTGTCACAATCAAAATCCTTTATAAAATGAGCCACTTCTGGATTGGCCAGCATGTTATATCTTTTATCTTTCCTTAGACTAAGATTATATCAGCACTACAGCAGTGCAAGGAGGGGTGAGGAGATCTGCTCCAGTCACTGCAACGTGATGCAACACAGCTGAAAATCAGCTTTGACACTCTTAGTAGTCCAGCTATAGAATCATGGGTGTACCATTTGAATGTTTATTCAGCTTTTCAGTTTGTTCAACTCTCCATGCTTCCATCGCTATATGATTGCCAGTACCTGAGGCAACTAGCTCTAGCCTCACTGGCACTTCTGCCTCTTGTATTGTGGCCACAGCAGTGCATTAGATCCCAGCAATATGGATAGGATGCTTATGATCTCAGGTGCATTGGAAAACATCTATGCCATAGCACCTGTCTGCAAATAACAGTCACAGCTTTGCTGTTGTGTGAGGTATGAGAGCATGTTCCCAGCAAAGGAATGAATGGGGAAATTATCTCATTCTGTACAGTCACCATGCAGTTCCTGCTGACACCTCCCTCAATGCTCCTTTTAAAAATACATCATGACCAAACGAGTGTAACTCTTCTAGACTACAGAGAATAGACTTTGCAAACTCAAGTGTTAATATGCCAGACAGAACCAATGGATTTACAGAAAAGCAGAGATTAACATCAAGAACACTACATATGCATATGCAAAGCAAGGGAAGTTAAGAAAATCCGTTTCATTCATATATTTTATAGCCTAAATAACCATAGATGACTAATGATTTCTGAATTCATTGGCTTTGAAGTACCTAGCTGTAACACCTTAAAGCTATGTGGTTTCCTGAGTGTTATTAAGCATTTTCTGACAATTTGGCTGCTTTTAGGCAAAGGTACTCAAAAAGTAGAGGTATCTAAAATCAGTGTTAGAAGGGAGACAGCGAAGAGGGGATGAGGCTTGTTAGAATATGTTCAAGAGTAGGTGACATTGAAGGGGGAGGGTTTTGTGCAGCAGGAAATAAGTCAGCCAGGCAATTACAATGAAATGAAGAGAAAACAACAGTTTCAACAGAACTATTTGAGCTGTTTGTACCTACTTTCTCCTGCCACTAGCACCAACCAGCATTAGTATGCCCAGGTTAAGGGATAACTTGATTCACACATGGTGCAGCACTTAGTTTTGCAGAGCTTTAGCCTTTGAGCTTACAAAGTCAGACCCCCCTACCCCCCACACCCCTTCCCAGCAAGACTTGCTTAATGGTCAGATTGGTTGTGGCCATGGATGAAGTAGCAGAGCCCTGTAAAAGCAGAAGCAAACACAATGACCTCATCTGCAATATCAAGAGCTGTACCTAGACACAGGGACAGAGTATTGGGTCAAGTCCAAAGGAGAAGACAGCCAAGAATGGCCACTCCTGCTTTTGTGGCATTTATGTGTCAGGTCAGACCCACTGGTGGATGTGAACACCAGTCTTGTTGAGTGGGGGAGACAGTCACCTTTTCCTCTCCTTTGGGCACTACAGTCACCTGATCAGGAGCTGGGGGAGTAAATGTCACCTGAAAAACTCCTGACTCACATACATGTTAAAGTGTGAACTTGCCATCACCATTTTGGTGCTACTGCTTCTCCTCTCTCTCTTCTACCCTCCACAGGTGATGATGCAGCAGAGCTCTGATCTTGGCTAGGCTAAAGCTGGCCAATGACATCTGATAGAACCTTGAAGGTCAGAAACTGGGTATCATCTCTGTATGCTCTCCATGACTGTAGAGAAATGGTGTCCAGTAGGCCTGCCAGCTCTCTCTGCAGCAGAAGAGCAGAGAGCCTGTCTTCCACCCTGGAGCACCAGCTTGGCTCCCTCCAGGCATCTTGGGTTCAGGGTCTGCAGCTGCCTCCCACACCATCCCTTCAGTCCCTTTAAATCCTTTTTTTCAACACTTCTGCATCTCCTGGCTCAAAATGAAGCTATCTACATAAGGTGGTTTCAAGGCTCCTCTGCTTGAAATTCTTACCTGTCCTTTTCTGCCATTTCCTTTCATCTCATAGCTGAACCTGCTGTAACCTCTAGCATCATTCTTGACTCTGCCCTTTGAGGTCCTCCTTCCAGCCCCCTATGTCACACCAGTGCTTGGCCTGTCCCAGTGGCCTGTACTCCTACTGCTGAGGGAGAAAGCCCAGCAAAAATAGCACTCTGGGCCACAGCTTTTGTTTGACTATGTCAAAAAGTCTTGCCTACTCAGCTGATAGCCTTGCTAGCTGTGACAAAATTAATGCATAAAAGAGTCATAATATCTGTATGTGTGTGCACATCACTATTTCATCTAAACAGCATCATCTCCTGAGGAGCCGAGCTGCAGCTGTATTAGTGGGTTACTACTCCAATAAAGCTGCTGTTACACACAATAAATGGCCTCCGGAGGGCCTCCCTTAACAAGAACCATGTCTGCTTCTGTGTTTCATTCAGTGTCAAGCATGTTGTCAGCACTTAACAGCTATTAATAACAGAAGAAATAACAAAGCTTCATGGGATAGTATAAAGCCTGCTTAAAGTCAGTTCTTTAAGAGTTGTCCTACTTTGCTTGTATTCATACATCCAAACTGGATCTATTTAAGATGATAGTTAAAATTACCAATATCATGTAATTCCAAGTTTGAAGCTTTGCCAGACATTAACTGCTAAGACCATTTCTATAAACAAAGTGCACTTTCTAAAGGAACAGTCACGTCAGCTTTTAACTGTGATTTCTTGGGGAAAACAGTTGTGTTTTGGTGAAAATTAAAATATGCAGCTTATATGTTAATTACAAATTGTTTATAAAAGCAGCAAAGATTTCTGTTTTGGGAATTTTCTGGCAGCTAGTTGATTAAAATTGGTTTTAAGATTTCATTGTATTCTTCAGCTCCTATAGTTGGTTGGTAAATGGCAGCAAATACCTGACATGAAGATAATTATTTTGCAGATCTATTGGGCCAATCTGGTGTAACTGGAGGCAAGTGACATTTTAAAAAGTTGCACCCAGGAAACTGTCTTGGTTTCAGCTGTGATGGAGTTAACTTTCTTCTTAGTAGCTAGTACAGTGCTGTGTTTTGGCTATGATGTGAGAACAATGTTGATAAGTGCGCTGATGTTTTTAGTTGTTGCTGGGTAATGTTTATGCTAAGTCAAGGACCTTGGGCCTTGCCAGCCAGAGGGCTGGAGGGCCACAAGAGACTGGGAAGGGACACAACTAGGTCAGCTGACCTGAACCAGCCAAAGAGGTATTCCATACTATGGGCTGTCATGCTTGGTATATAAACTTGGAGGGTTAGTTTGGGGGGGGATCTTTGCTCGGGGCCTGGCTGGGCATTGGTCAGTGGGTGGTGAGAAGTTGTACTGTGCATCACTTGTTTTTTTCCTTTTCCCTTTTCCTTTGGATTTTATCCTTTTCCCCCACCCTTCCATTATAATTATTATTATTGTTATTATTGTTGTTTTTACCTCTTTATTCTGTTTAAATTATTAAATTATTCTTATCTCAACCCTTGAGTTTTACATTCCTTTCTAATTCTCCTTCCCACCCTTCTGGGTGGAGGGGAGTGAGCAAGTGGCTGTGTGGTGCTTATTTGCCAGCTGGGGTTAAACCATGACAAATGTAAAGGCACGAACAGCTGCAGCTAACTCCACTATTTGTGTAGAGCCAGTAACAAAGGTAATGTCTGAGTCCCAATACCCTTGCTCATTTTTCCATGATGCATCAGCCTTTTCCGAAGGCCCTGAGCCATCAATATTTGGGATAGGTACATGAGAAATATGCAGTTTCAATTGTAAGGGTAAATCAGTTAAAGAGTTGTATAGGAATGAAGGCAGTGGGTTGATTGACATGGATAATGTGCAGCTGTGGCTGGTTCCTGCTAAGTGTTAAATAGCCCTGAGGATTGCGGGATGGGATGGGTCTAACCTCTGGAGGAAGGAGATGCAGCACAGACAGTAGAATCTGATCAATGGTAAAGCCTTGTTGCAGCCTACTAGTTTGTTTGTGCTGCAACAAAGAGTGAAGCAATTTATGTCGAGGAATAGAAAAGGCAATAGTTCCACTAAAGTTGGCCAGAGTAGACTGCAGTGAGAGGCTTTGCTTAACCCAAAAATCAAAGTCCTGCTTGGCTAAAGGCATAAAAATGGTGGCTGGATCACGGGCCATAAGTTCCTGTAGATGATGTTGACCCTTTTTGAATGAGGATCACCAACCTGTGAATGAGAGTTGTCACTGATTTGGAAAAAGTGAGGCAAAAAGATCCACTCCAAAATTCTCAATGGATCCTGGTATTCAGTTACCCATTGAAACAAGAGAGCATAAGGCTGAAATTCATTATAAATCAAAACCAACAGGCAAAGTCAGTATAATGCAATGGCTCTGACACTCCTGTATGTTATTAGTTATGGTTTGCAAAGCCCTTTTGGCCTTGAAGGTGAGTGTATGCTGCGACAACAAATTAGAGTCTCCTTTTAACAGGGTAAACAAGGGTGCCAGGTCTTGTGTAGTTATTCCCAGATATAGTCGCACCCAACTGATGGTACCCAGTAACTTTTGCAGGTCATTGAAGGTCCTGACATTTGTAGCAAGGCTTAAAGGTTGAGGAAGAATAGCTGTCTCAACAATTTTCCATCTGAAGTATTTCCATGGTGCTTGAGTTTGACCTTTTCCTCTGCTATACAGAGGCTGGCGTTGCTTAATGATCATCTTAGGTCCATCATGGCTTGAGTGACCAATGAGGATGATGATGCTGATACTAAAATGTCATCCATATAGTGGTAGATCAAAACCTGCAGGTTGTTGCGTTAAAAGAGATGGAGTAATTTGGCAGAAAGTAAACCCCCTTGCTTTCTAACTCTCCTTGCTGGAACAGGAGGTTAGGTGCGGCAAGGTTTAAATTCTGAGTTATATCCAATTTGCCACTACCAGTCCAGTCACGTTTAATATGTAAATTAAGCTACCACAATTTTGGATACACTAATAGCGGTCTGCACCTTCAGTCCAGTTGTGCTCATGAACTAACATGACCACGTTCTAGGGTTCGGTCGCGTTCAGTGAGAAACTGTGACAACTGGCTACTTAAACAGTGCAGTTTTATTTGTGCAACAGATAGATATAGTTTTTTTTGGATTGCTGGTGATAGTGACTGTCTGCACGAAAGCACGTGCAAATATGATGTTATTAAGTATAAAACACGTGAAAAGGTTATAAATAATACAGCCTGGATATAAACGTTAGGGAGTAACTCTCTAGGGAGATTTCTAAGATTCCCGAGAAAAGCGTTTAGTCTAAATCTCACCTAAGGCATCCCAAGGGGGGGAGAAGCAAGGCTCAGCCCGTTGGCCGATCCCGGTAGTCAGAGGCAGTCTGAGATGGAGTTTCCCTTGACTTGCTCACAGTGATATCTTCTCCCAAAAATTCCCCATTTCCCTGGCTATTTTTATATCCTTTCTACCTTCAAGGTGGAGTTTGAGTGACTGTAGTCATACACACCTTTTATCATGATTGGTGTAAATTTCTCTTGCTTCACGTTTAAAGGTATAGTTTACAAAAAATCAAGGACGCAGACTCAAAGAGGAGTGGTCGCACCTCGGAGGCGGGTAGCCTTTGGGATGGAGGTGTGTTTTGGTATTAAAATGACATTTAAACAAGCAAAGTTCACAAGAGGATAGCACTTTGGCAAGGTCTCGAAAAACTGTTGGCTCAGGAGACCAGATGGGCTGCTTATCAGTTCTAGAGGACCATTTCTTCCCATTTATCATCAAGAAGCATGGCCACGGAGTCTCCACTCCACCCTCTATGGTATGTTGCAGGGAGTTGCTGTGTCAGTGGATTCCTCGCATGTCTGCTGCAGCTATGTCGCATCCTCAGAGCTCTTTGATTTTATACTTTTCCTTTATAGGTGAACAATGCTACGTTTTTCATATAAACCTTAGTTTTCAGACGCAAACCTTAATTTTACTAATAATTCCACATATTCTACCCCATGACTAAAGTCACTCAAACTTCACTATGTTTAGGACTAATCTGAAATGTCACACGTGCTCCTATGGTGAGGGTTGTCAAGTACAAACAAATCTTGGGGAGCTAGCAAGCGAGTTAACTTTTTCATCATAAGCCAAAGTTTAACATACAAAGCACAAAATGGTGAGTATTAATAGAACAACAACAGGATGCAACATCTTGTTAGAGTCCTGTAGCTGTTGGCGACCACCCGAAAAGAATGTTCCACCATTTGTGTTCTCCATCTTTCTTGACTCTTTCCAGCACTTGATGTATCTCTTCAACATCATGATGGACAGTAATCAGTCTTTCGTCCATTCTCCTGGGCCTCTTTCAACAGTTGCTTCAAGTCATCATGTTGTAGCAGCTTCTCCAATGTAATGTTCATTCCAATGGGGCCAGGCAGTAAATCGTGAGTCAGCGTATAGTTAGTCTGTTGTAACTGGTGAGACATAACAGGAGCTAAGTAACTGAAATCACATCCAACAATATTAGTAATGTTACAAACACAGAAATTCAAATGATTATCAATATCCATTGCTATGTCATCTATGAATATAAAACTACAAGGAGATCTCATGCAAGCACATCCTTTCCCAATATATACAAGCACAGTGTTGGGGGCATCATCAGGATGTAGCTCAAAATGACAAACATTTTGCCTGGTGTCAGGACAAACATCTTGCGCTTTAAGGGTGTTACTCTCACAAATTAATCCTTGTTGTTCTCGTGTGATACATGCATCGACATCAACAGTTTGCCATTTGTTACCATTCTTTTTTGCCCACCCTCTATGCTCAATAGGATAGAGTACCATTCCATTGTGCTTCAATCCCAATACAATGATCGGGTATATGGCATATACCGAAGCATTACGTATCATTAAGACAAAAGCAGTGACCTTACTCTCAATGGGGTCATAGGTGAAATTAACTAGGTACCACCAGGACTATATTTTTTTCTCAAAGTCAATTGCATTATCCCATATTACTTTTCGAATGTCGGTGGGCAAGGTGCCTTCTTCACCTCCCCTTATAATTGCAGCAGTCATCGATTGCATCCAAAGCTGGGCTTGGATACAGCTAAGCACTAAAGAAACATTACTTTGGGCTGCATCAAGTGCACTTGCAATCAGCTGATGGTCCTTTTCACTCGTTTCTTCCCACTGAGGTAATATATTTGAAAAAAGTAATTGGTGATTTCCCATGGCTAAAAGGGAAAACCATAAAGGGTGTTCTAACCTATCCCAGTCACCGGTAGTTGTGACTAGTTTGCTGTCAAGTACTTAAGCATCTATGCTATTTAAGACACCCAAGCCTGTTCCTAAGATACCAGTCACATCTCTCTTCAATTTTTGTGAGGAGGCAAGGGTACACTCATGTAACCATGCATACCATCCTGCATAGGAATTACCCAGGAAGGGTAAGCAAGTGGGTCTGATGGAAGAGACATTAATCTGCATTGATAGCTCCACTCGCTTGAGAGAGTAGGTCGGGTTAAACAATATTTGTTGCTGACCAGTATTCCTGATAACATAAGGAACAATGTTAAAGATATAAGGATTTAGACTCATAGGTGTCCGAATGAGTTCATTTCCAAAAATTTGTTGGGATGTAGGTTTGACATATTCCTTGGTAGATCGGGATGCCATCGTGTCAATCACAAAATCAAGCATGATGTTTGGTCTCAGGGCAAATGGGTTACTCCAGACAATACATCATTATGGGTTGAGTATAAGTAAAGTTGTACCAGCAATCTAAATTTGGCTCTGTTATTCTATAGCAGTTGGTAACATGTTTTGATCTAGTATCATTCACATGGACTGCTCGAATTTCAGTTGGTCTGCGGTAAGTAGACCCATTGACTAGTCGACAACCAATTTGTAAAATCTGCCCCGGAGTGGTTTCAAGCCTAGCCACTTGCAGTGAGCCAACCTTCATGGATGAGTCACCATAACCCCATTCTTCTATGCGATATATTTTATTCCCTTGTATCACCAGAGTAGCAAGGTTTAGATTTTTCCTTTGTAGTCATGTTCCAACACCTGCAGTGTATCTTAACAATGCATTATTCCAAGGGTCATCAGAGACTATGGCGTTAAGGGGTAGATTTTTAGATCCACCTTGCAGGATCTCTACGGGATCATTGTCAGATGGTTCAAATAAAGGGAGTGGAGTTGAACTAGGCTATGTAGTCACGTCAGGCTCAATTGTGTCTATTTGAAATTCAAAGTGCAACGCTATTTCATGCTGTTGCCACCGACAACTCACAAAAGTGGGTTCCACAAGAGGAAAATTATGCCAGCAATCCCACTGTTTTGTGATACAATGTTTGGTTGTCACTTGGCGTGAGTTCCCTGGACGAGATATCCCTATTCTTGTGACTTTCTCATGAGCTGAGCCATTGACCATTCTGCATCCTATATGGATTTCTTCTCCCACCTTACCTCTCAGGGATGGTTACCAACTATTCCAAACAAACTCACCTTTTGAAAACACCCTGTTGTTATGTAAGACCACAGTTGCCAGAGTTAGTTTTTCCTTTGACACCCCTGTCCTCGCATTGTGTCTAATAAAAGCTTGAGACCATGGCCACTCCAGGTCTAGTTGACTACAAATTAAAAGAAAATGTATTGGTAAGATCAAACACAGTATAATGGAATTCATCATCTCAAAACTTGGAAGCCAATGTGTCTGTCCACGTGCAGTTCATCCAGAATTCCTGTGAACACAAAAGGGAAGAAAAACATGCTCGGTCTTTTTCGACAGATGGGGTTAAAAGGAAGGTGAAATCCACTGGGTGCTGATGCGGTGTATTTCCCCTGAACAATCTTTTGCTTCCCATGCATAAGGATTTTTAGGAGTAACTAGTACCATTGGCACCACTCCAATTTGAGGCATTTTTACCAGCACAGGTTGTCCTGCATAAAAACCTGTAGGGTATTCTCCCAGTTTGGTATGTATTTTTGGAGCAATGGTGGTAGCTGTTACACAGAAAGCCTTCATTTTGGGGCAACCATCTCCACTCCATCTGTTATTTAATTGATAGATGGCATTGGGTAGTCACAGGTGTCATTCAGGCTCATGCATTTTCACAAAGCGCTTAACTAATCCATTGGTGTGCTCAACAATGCCATTCACCTGAGGATAATAGGGAGTGTGGAATACCCACTGAATCCCTTCCTCCTTGGCTCAATCCTGTACCACTGTAGCTGTAAAGTGTGAACCGTTATCACTTTGGATTTTTTCTGGAAGGAGGAGCGTCCTGAACCACCCCTTAAGGGCCTTTACTGTGTTTTCCCCTGTGGCTGATTCTACACTAGTGACCATAGTGAGACTGGAGATGATTTTCACTCCTACCAGGACATATTTCCTTTGCCTGAGGGTCTCAAAGGTCCGATATAATCAATTTGCCAGGAGTGCCACAATGTTTTCTTGTCCTGAATGTGTAAGGGAGACGCCTTACTGGGATGATCTCTATTGATCCGTTAACGGCATTGCAAACAGGCAGTTACTACTTGTTCGCACAGTTTAACTGATACGGGCCATCCTCAGGCTAAACCTTCCTGATATGTCTGCCTGTCCGGCGTGGCCATGCTTAACGTGTAACCATTCAAGCAAGCATTCCCATTCCTGGCTGTCGTCCACAATGTCAATTTGTTGCAGCCGTGTGAGGCACTCTTTTCTCCTATTTCCAACAATTGCATCCAGCTATTGGTTTCCCAAACTGGAACCCTGTTCATCTGCCAGTCATTGGCTGCCCAGTGACCTATCTGTTCAGTGGCTCCCTTAAAGACAGCATATGAATCAGTGTAAATGTGACTAACCCCACGCTGTGCAGCCAATAGAATCGCTCTGAGTTCCCCTACCTGTGCACTACCTTCACCTGTTTCAGACACCCTTTCTCCCGTAGCTACCTCCAGCGCCACAGCTTTGTATTTCCACTTATTGTTTTCTTGATGGGATGAGGCATCTGTGAACCACGCTCCTGTGAGATTACTGCCCTCCTGTAAAGAAGGTGCTTCATGGATGGGGGATGGTTTGTTTGGTGAAGGTTGGAACAATAGGGTACTATCTGTGTCCTTTTGCAGCTTGGATACTTTAGCACTGCCTTTGGAAATTGGCATTATTTTATTAATACCTTCAAGATAAGCATACCGCTTCCTGACGGTGGGTTTCTGGGCAATACCAGCCGGTGGTGCTGTTCCTTTACGGACTACATCTAGGAGACGGAAAGGGTCCCGAATGATCACACTCTGTTCTCTCCTTATTTGATCTGCTTGTTTCAATGCTTGCACTAGGAACAGCAAACCTTTCTCAAGATCTGAATATCTTCTTTCAGTATCATTAAAGGAGTGAGAGGTAAACTCCAGAGATCTCTCTGGTCCTGCTGGTCCCTTCTGCCATAAGTTAAATTGAGAACCGTGCTCACTGAATCCTCATTCAACATGGACAGGGTCAGTTGGGTGTATAGGACCAAGTTGTTGAAATAACCTTAACTCCTTTATCAATGATCCCAGTGCATTATTATGCTGATCAATCCATTCCCATGATTTTCACTTTTTGAGCAAATTATAAAGGGGATGAGCAATAATGGAGAAACCAGGAATATGTTTGCACCAATAACCTAGAGCTCCTAGAATTTGCTGTAGCTCCTTCACATTAGATGGATTTTGTCCTTCTTCTATTTTTTTTTCAGGGTATCCTGAGGGACAGAAGCAGCTCCTTTAATCCACCAGACCCCCAGGAATTTAACTTCCTGTGCAGGTCCCTGAGACTTTGAGTCTGGAATTTCCAGCCCCAATTCAAGCAGTGTTGTCCGGATCTTTTCCATGGTATCTTTTACACTCTCTCGATCCTCTCCCCCTATCAGGATATCATCAATGTTTTGGTATACTGTACATCCAGGAGAAACAGGAATCTCTGCTAAAACCTTAGCCAAAGCATTGTGAGCAATGGGGGGGGGGGGGAATGTTTATAGGGGGGAAATGTTTATACCTCTGTGGAAGTTGGTTAAAAGTATATTGGCTTTCCAAGTGAATGCAAACTGTGCTTTGTCCTGCTCACAGAGGGGAATCATGAAAAACATGTCTTTAACATCTAAGGCAGCCATCCAGCAATGGGCAGCTCCTTGTATTATTGTCACGACTTCAGCAATATTTGGAACCACGGCAGTTAGGGGTGCAGTATTGTCATTTAGATGTCAGTAATCTACCGTGAAACACCATTGTCCAGTGGGTTTCCTTACTGGCCACACTGGTGAATTATAAGGTGAATGAGTCCTTTCAGTGATACCTCTTTTTTCCAATTCCACTACCACCCTGTCAATACTGCTAAGTGCCACTGCTGGCGATAGGTATTGCCAAACATTAGTGATTTTAGAGGGAGGTAACAGTATGGAGGTTTCTAGAAGACTCAGTTCCACTGTACCTAACCCCTTTTCATGTCCTGCAAAACTCCACACAGTTCCATTAGGGAGCTTCCACACTCGCCAGCGCAGCAAATCAAATCCAAAAGATTAGTGTGTGCAGCACCCACTAACAATTCTTTCATGGTCATTCTCTGTTCTCCTGGTAACCAGAGGGTAATTTTTGCAGTGGGGCATGTTTTTATCACACCATCAATTCCCATAAATTTGACTTTGCATCTGGTGGGTTTTATGCCCCAAAGTTGTGCTGTTTTATTATTGATTACTGACATTTGGGCCCCGGTATCGATGAGAAATTTGGTTGATATTTTTGGGGGTCCAATGGGAAGGGCAATAATAGGTTCATTGACTTTACCAGGGAGCCATTGAATTGCTAGTATCCACTGGGCAGGGTGGCTCACTGCCCTCCCCGGGGATGGGAGCTTTTTTGATGGGACTCTGACAAATCAATCAAGTTAGATTCTGGTGCAGAAGGCACAACACTCTCATAACCAGGAGATTCTCCTGTTGGACGCTTTACCCCAACTGAATTATTTTTCCTAGTTAAGTATTGGACCAATGCACGGAGATCTTCCATAGGGACACCGTGCAGGAGCTGTCGAGTTACCCCCAAGTCCAGAGCTTTGCGCCACAACTCATTTCGCTCCTTATCAGGTTTAAATCTCCCATCAGATTTAGGGGTTTGAGTATGCATCCAATCAGATTTGGGATTTTTTACGTGGACCTGGTGAATCCTTTGGGTAGGATCGGAGGGCTTTTCACCAGTTAGGGTAGCCCAGCCCATTTGGCGCCGGTACTTGTCTAATTCCTGTACATATTCATTCCAGGTGGGTATATCACGAATCTCCCAATGTCCCCTATGCGGTTTCGAGTTTCGACTGCAAATGGCTTAAGGCAATTGGGAAGACTGTGGATGAGAGGGGCTAGTCGGTCGGGGTCGATAAGGGCTAACATTGGGGATTTTCAAAACTCCTCCCAGTCATACATGGCTTGCAGACAAGCTGCTTTCCGTACTGCTGCAGACAGGTCAAAGTAACCCTTAGCTCTAATCTCTAATGGCTCTCCCCTTTCCCGTGGGTCCATACTGTTATCGATTTGTTAATAAGTTAAAATTGATTGACTTTATTTGATTGATTAATTGATTTTATAAAATCATTTTATAAAATTGAAAAATAGAAGGATAAGAAATATTTTTAATGAAACTTATAGTTGCACAGTAAAAGCTGCTATGAGATCTTCTGTACATCCTGTACCAAGGCTAGAAGAAGGGGCTGGAACTATTGTTAAAACATAGGTAATAACTCTAGGGTTGAAAGGTTCCTTTGTATTTAACCAGTCTTCTGTATGCAGAGGTGTATTGAAATGTCAGAATATGAGATTAATGGGAACTGGGGAGAGTCGACTGGAACAGCTTGTAGGTGCCTGCCAAGAAACCGTGAACTTTAGTAAAAGGTAATTCCGGCAGGGGGAGATCGCGACCACCGACTCATATACCACCTACCCAAATCGTACCCCAGACCCATTTCTGGACCTTTCTAAGCTTTACTGCGCAGAATCGGATATAGGAGGAGAGTATGTAAATGATTTACGGGAAATGTTATGATTATGCATGAATAATTAATGAATATGTATGAATAAGTTCTATATATGGAATCTGATTTTGGGACCTGGTGTGCGTTGATCGTGAGAAGACTCGCTCACGCACCCGGCCGTTAATAAAGAAGTGTCTGCTTATCTACATCACATTGGTGTCGATAAGTTCTTCATTCCGAGATTTCAGTAACAATACCGCCTACCCAGTAGGCTGTTCGAGCGGTTAGGGAATAGCAATGATCTCCTGGCATAGTGGTTAAAAACACTCCAGGTCCTCAGGTGTCTCCCACTTCATCCTCACTTAACATGATTCTATCTCCGCCCTCAGCAGAAACTCACCATACATATTCAACAGCTGACTCGCCTGGCCGCCTCGAGTACTTCTCTCTTATTCTTTCCAACTCTGTTGGTGTCCACGGCATGGTACGTGTAGTGGTATAGATATCATCATCATCAACAGCGGTTTCAATTTTAACCAGAGGTCACAAGGGAATCACTTGGAATTTAAAAGTCCCTCCGACTTCACTGACTTCCTCATCACTGTTATACCAAAATTCTTCAGTCTGTGTTCCCGAATTCGGGCAACACATTAACCTAAGAATCTGCTGGACCTGGGCAGAAGGCTGTATTTTATCCAAAAGTCCATTCATCTTTTCCAATAACATCCCAAGTCCTTTTGCGAACAGGACTGATAGCCTGCGCTACAAACATTTGACACATGGTGGGGCTGTTTAACATGCCTTGTGGCAACACAGTCCAGTGAAAACGCATGGTGGGTTCCTGATGATTAATTGCTGGTACCGTAAATGCAAACCGAGGTACGTCGTCAGGATGTAACAGTATGGTAAAGAAACAGTCTTTAAGATCAATCACTATAAGTGACCAGGAGTCTGGCAGCATAGCAGGAGAGGGGATGCTGGGTTGTAAAGCTCCCATAGGCTCAATCACTGCATTGATAGCTCACAAGTCATGTAAAAGTTGCCACTTGCTACTCTTTTTTGGTATTACAAAGACAGGAGTATTCCAAGGGCTAGTGGAGGGCACAATATGGCCTGCTTTGAGTTGCTCCTGCACCAGTTCATGCAATTTGTGCAGCCTTTCTGTGCGCAAGGGCCACTGTTCCACCTACACTAGTGTATCTGTTTTCCAAGTGAGTTTAATTGTTGACTTCATCTCAGTGGCCCTTAGGACAAATTTATCTTCAAGGTAAACCCCCATTGGCTCAACAAATCACATCCCCACAGGGTGCAGGGGATTTGCATGACATATGGAGTGATATGTCCTCATTGTCCTTTGGGGCCGAGTATTAAAACTGGTCAGGCACTTTCTTTAGGCAGCTGTATTCCCCCAACACCTACTGTTGCTGATGTGGGGTCTTTCAAAGGCCACTCTTTCATCCAGTCCAACTGCAAAACTACTGAAACATCAGCACCAGTGTCCACTAGGCCCGAAAAGGGTCTTCCCTCAATATAACATGTTAATAATGGTTGGCTGTGAGTAATTTGGTGTGCCCACATAATCTGTGGAAGGTTGGTGCTGCCAAACCCACCTTGCCTTTTGCCTCTCCCTTTTGGACCCACATTTCAAAATAATACAAGCTGAGCTATTTTTTCTCCCTTTTGAATATGACACGGAGGGGATGGGTTCCAAGACATAATTTTTATTTCACCAATGTAATCGGCATCAATCACTCCAGGAAGTATAAACAGGCCTGAGCTAGTGACTGAAGAGCATCCCAACAAAGGTGCATTAAAGTCATTCACTAAGGGACCCCAGACTCTGGTTGGGAGCAAATGTACAGCGGTATCTGTAATTAAGATTGACTGGGAGATGGCCAAGTCCAGTCTGGCACTGCCGTGGGTGGCTGGCTGGAGGTCTGAGGCTGTTGTTGGACTGTCATCACTGCTGGATTTTTTGCCTGGACATGTGGCAGTTTTGCGCTCCGTTTCCCATTTCCCTGGTTTAGGGAAAGTGCACGACTGTCCTGATGGAATTTATAATGGCACTCATTGGTCCAGTGATGCCCTTTTTGGCAGTGTGGGCAAGTTCTTAAGGGAGTCTTGGGCCCATCTGATTTTTTCCTATCTCCTGCCGTACATTCCTTTTTGAAGTGACCTATTTGACCGCAATTAAAACAAGAGCCTTGTTGTGCATTTGCCACTACCATTTGCTGTGACAAGGCAGCAGCAAGTATATCTGTGTGATGGGTCTCAGTGCCAACATTCTGGCAAGCCCTTATCATATCTGCTAATGAAGAGTTACACTTCCAAAGCGGATGCAAAACTTTTTCACAATCCACATTTGCATTTTCAACTGCAAGCTGCATGATAAGTAATTGTTTGACTTCCTCTAACTCTATTTGTTGATCTATTGCATTTTGTAGGCAATCTAAAAAGTCTGCATAAGGCTCTTGGGACCCTTGCCAGACAGCGGCAAATGACCGTTTGGGCTTTCCCCCAGAGACCTTTCTTATGGAGGCAAGAGCTATCTGGGTGGCTTGTTCATGTGCCTCTCTAGGCAATTGTACCTGTGCTACCACAGTAGAATATCTGCCCTCCCCCTTCAGTTCATCCATACCTATATTTCTCATGTTCGTTAAATTGTCCATTGTCTGTGCAGTAGCTCGGTCCTGGTACTCCATTATCCAAACTGTATACTGCATAGAGGTAAGCGTCATACGTCACAGGGCTTTCCAATCATATGGGGTCATAACATATCCTTCTGCAATAGCAGTGTACGAGTTCATAGTAAATGCTGATCTGAGTCCAAAATCTTTAACTGAGCATCTGAGTTCTTTTACAGCTTTGTACAGGAGTTGTTCCCACACAGCTGGTCTCCCCGCCTGGTACTGGATGGGGAATGCACTGAGTAATTCCATATCTCCCTTTCACATAGCCTCTTTTCTGCACTGATCTAAGGAACCCTAGTATACTTCAGATGACTCACCGAAATGTGACAACTCAGCCAGTTTTGCCCAAAGTGCAGGATCTGTGGGTGGAGGTGATTTTGGCTGTTTTGGTCTGGGCACCTTGATTGTAGGGTTAAATGGACCTGTTGGCTTGGTTGGAGGAACAGGGATTACACTTGTATCATCTGATGGGTTAAGATCCGGCTCCCTTTCTGGATCTGCTAAGCCTGTGTCCTGGGTGAAAGGACCATCAGGCTCAGGATCATTATGCAAAGACAATGGCTGTTCTTTATCTCCATTTGCTTTTGATGAGGCTGTCATGCTATAATGCGGGAATTTTGCTTCATTAACAGTCTGTAATTGGCTAAGAGCTGAAAACACTTGCTACCACATTATCAGCAAACTCTTTGATATCTCATCACTTCGTTGACCCAATTCATCCCCAGTATGTTTCCATACGGTGATATTCAGCGTGCCCTCTTTAGGGAACCAAGAACAATTGTCCTGAGCCCATGCCAAGAGGATTACAAGGGATAGCTGAGACACATTGTCCCCATAAGTCTTTAAAATTTTCTGCAAAACATCCATATGATTTTTCTGTTCCCATGTTAATGATTGTCCCATGGTTCCCAGCCGCTCACCTGCTGTCCTGTGGTGGTGATGAGAGCGCTAGCGTATCTGTCTTCCCTTTTTCCCTTTTTCCCTTTTTCCCTGGTTCAGCTGAGCTGTAGATGAATTTTTTTAAAGGACCGAGGACATATGTTACCATTGTCCAGGTTGGACAACCCAGGCCTGTTAGTTGAAGCTGCAGAGCAACTTTAAATTGTCCTGGGAACAAGCAGTGTGAGAAAGAAAACAAGCTGTGCACAAACAAGAAGCCAGGTGCAGAGCAAGTCCTGGGAACCATGAAATCAACACACTCTCATCAGCACACTCTGATCAGGTGCCTGCAGCATGCTCACCAATCAGCGACACGGATGCCCGCGTGACCAGAAACTTTTATCCAATCACCTGTGTGTAAAGTCGGGTGAGCGGTCGGGTTAAGTTATAAATATGAGCTGTTTGTTTAATAAAGTGAGCACGGCATGTAGCCATATTGGTGTGATTGTCGTGACTTGGCCGACTTTCCATGGGGGACCCTCTTTGCTGAGATATGCCACTGGAGTTGTAGTTTTTATCCCTCAGATCCATGTTCGGGCACCATTTGTGGCATATGAAGGCATGGACCCCAAGTCAGTGAAGAAGTGAGATCATTTATTGCATACATAAGTGCTGGTTATATACAATCGCTTATCTACCCAAGTTCTGCCCTGGAATATGCCTACGTGCAGCAAAGCACCTGGGAATTTGTCTATGTGTAGCAAAGCAGTTGCTCATTATGAGCTCTTCACACGCTTGTGGTTTCACTGCCAAATTTGGCCGCTTAACTATACACTAACAGCTCTGCCAATTCAGCCTTGTTTCTCTACAAGGTCAACTTATTTTCATCCCTTAACAATTTCATAGTACTGCTTTTATTCATTCTATCAAGTATTGTATGCCTCTCAAGATTTGTTAGATACAAATAAAGGCCACATTCAAGGATCTTAAAATACAAGAATAAAGTCCATATCTGATATGACTTATTTGTAAAGATGGAACATGTGCATATTTGCACAGCTTTTACAGGCACAACTGTGCTCATTCTGTCTGTGAAAAGGCATCTGGTCAAAAACCAACCCTGATGCAAAGATGCTCTGTGCCCCTTTATCAGCACAGTGCTGTCTACAGGCTCCCTGATCAGTCCCTGTCCAGCCAGCTTGGAGGGCAGGAGGGGCAAGCACCTGAGTGAAACAGGTGAAACACTTATCGTGATGCATGTACTGTGATACCTGCTGCCACTTCCTATCTACTTAAGCACAGATAGTGGTATGTTAAATGGTGGAAAACAAATGATGATAAATAAAAACAGCAAAGAGGTGCAAACCACAACCTTCTCAAGCTGCCAGCCTTTGCCAGGCCTTTGAGTGAGTCAATGACATGTGAGTTGGCCATAGAGAGGTGCGGCAGGTGACCAGGGACATGACGTTGTGATGAGCCAGCACTGCCTTCAGCTGCAGCATGGCCTGTTGCTGGTTGGGTTTGTGTTGCAGAGCAGTGCTGAGCTCATCCAGCAGTGCTGGATGGGGCCTTGGCTGCCCTCACTGCCTCTGGGAGTTTGAGGGCAGTCCAGGGAACAGGTGAGGGAGCTCCTGGTGGGTAGTGTTTGCTCTGTGTGGAGGAGGCAGGCTTGGCAATGTTGTCATGGGCCAGCTCTGCAATGGTGGCAAAATTCTGGGTCTTTCTGCTTGTCCAGCCCATGAGGGCAACTCACAGCCCTGATGTCCCTGCCCACAGCCCAGGCCACAGCCCAGCTCCCCCCCCCTCCCCGGGATATCAGTCCCTTCTGCAGCGGTGCTACAGCAGGGTTGGTCTCCAGCTCCCAACAGCCCTGCAGAGCTGGGTCTCACTTGCAGGCTGATGTCCCAACCCAGCCTCATCCCATTGTGAAGGACGTTATTAGAACTGTGCTATCTGTCTCAACATTGCTGGCTGACCGCAAACCGACACAGAGGCCCTGTAGAGAACTTGTCTATATCTGGCTTTGGCGGGCCACAGACATTTACCCAAACACCACTGCATCTGCTTGACCACGAAAACCACACATCTCCTGTTTTGTACCCTCACCCCAGCAAGTACGCCCAGACCCCAGAGGATGGAAAGTTCTCTGATAAGATGGTATGGGTGCTTGCACCACCGCCGAGTGAGGGGTGAGGCTATGCAAAACAGCTCTTGGAAGGAGCAGAGACTTTTGGGTGAACAACTCTCGAACATCTATAAAAGAACCGTGACAACCAGCACCGAGTGGAATTCCCCACCTGACGTGAAGTCCATCCGGGCTGACGGGACCTCCAGCTCCGTGCGGTGGTAGCTATTGAACCTCTCTTTATTTTTCCTCTCTTTCTCTCCATTTCCTGCCTCTATGTGAGTACCATTAAACTTCTTTTCTTTATGGCATTTGACCTCGTTTGTGTCTTAATATCACTCTGGGAATCACAAAGAATCTCCCCAGACCCGACCATTCTGGGCCTGGACATCTAAGTGGCGTCACGGACAGGATTCCCTGAAGTGAGAGTGCCGCATTTTCACTCACTTTCCTTTATGTGTGTACCTCTCAGGGACGTAAGGAGTGGACCCCTTGTTGAAACTTGCTTAGGTTTTTTTTTTGTTTTTGTAACTACGTGTGTGCCTCTCTGAGACGACCATTCCGCTTTGTTTGACATGGGTGAAAATGTTTTGTAAAATCTCTTGGAAAAATATATTGCTCACCCTTCCATACCAGGCATGGATTGAGCACAAAAGAATTGGTGTAATCTGCAGAGTGTCACGGACCGAATCATTGCTTTAATAAAAAGGATGCCAAATTGCGGTCCGGAAAGGGAAAGTCTATCATTTGTACTGTGTTGGGTGCAAGCCTGGTTGCAGCTGTAGAAGGTAGAGATCAACAAGTCACAGCACAGTCACAACATATACAGTCTCTACAAGATTTGGTTCAGTCTCTAAAAGGACAGGTGGAGACTCTAAAAGAACAATTGGCAGGAGAAAAAGCTCAGGTAAATTACTTACAGTCTGTATTGAAAGAAAATCTCCTTGCGGGCGAGGAGAAGGTTAAATCTCTTGAGAAAAGGGTCAAATATCCCAATCAGGAATTAGAGGAAGCGAAACAAAGATTGGACCAAATTAATATTCCTACTAGTTCTTTGAGACCCTTGATTAAAACTGAATTCAAATATGAGGACGACTGGAATGACTGGAAGGTGCCAGCAAGGAGTTCTCTGGTAGTTTTTACATTGCTCCGCTAGGCAGCTGAAAGACACCACAAAAGTTGTTCTACCAGCTTTCTGGGCTGAGATGGGGAACCGCTGACTTTTTGACTCGGCCGGTGAAAAAATGTTCCAAACACACCCCATGCACACCTCCACCGGGGAAGGTGCCAGCAAGGAGTTCTCTGGTAGTTTTTACATTGCTCCGCTAGGCAGCTGAAAGACACCACAAAAGTTGTTCTACCAGCTTTCTGGGCTGAGATGGGGAACCGCTGACTTTTTGACTCGGCCGGTGAAAAAATGTTCCAAACACACCCCATGCACACCTCCACCGGGGAAGGTGTCAGCAAGGCGTTCTCTGGTAGTTTTTACATTGCTCCACTAGGCAGCTGAAAGACACCACAAAAGTTGTTCTACCAGCTTTCTGGGCTGAGATGGGGAACCGCTGAGTTTTGGAGTCGGCCGGTGAAAAAATGTTCCAAACACACCCCATGCACACCTCCACCGGGGAAGGAGCCAGCAAGGCGTTCTCTGGTAGTTTTTACATTGCTCTGCTAGGCAGCTGAAAGACACCACAAAAGTTGTTCTACCAGCTTTCTGGGCTGAGATGGGGAACCGCTGACTTTTTGACTCGGCCGGTGAAAAAATGTTCCAAACACACCCCATGCACACCTCCACCGGGGAAGGTGCCAGCAAGGAGTTCTCTGGTAGTTTTTACATTGCTCCGCTAGGCAGCTGAAAGACACCACAAAAGTTGTTCTACCAGCTTTCTGGGCTGAGATGGGGAACCGCTGACTTTTTGACTCGGCCGGTGAAAAAATGTTCCAAACACACCCCATGCACACCTCCACCGGGGAAGGTGTCAGCAAGGCGTTCTCTGGTAGTTTTTACATTGCTCCACTAGGCAGCTGAAAGACACCACAAAAGTTGTTCTACCAGCTTTCTGGGCTAAGATGGGGAACCGCTGACTTTTGGAGTCGGCCGGTGAAAAAATGTTCCAAACACACCCCATGCACACCTCCACCGGGGAAGGAGCCAGCAAGGCGTTCTCTGGTAGTTTTTACATTGCTCTGCTAGGCAGCTGAAAGACACCACAAAAGTTGTTCTACCAGCTTTCTGGGCTGAGATGGGGAACCGCTGACTTTTTGACTCGGCCGGTGAAAAAATATTCCAAACACACCCCATGCACACCTCCACCGGGGAAGGTGCCAGCAAGGAGTTCTCTGGTAGTTTTTACATTGCTCTGCTAGGCAGCTGAAAGACACCACAAAAGTTGT
The DNA here is from genome assembly GCF_017639655.2 of Falco naumanni. Classification (NCBI taxonomy): domain Eukaryota; kingdom Metazoa; phylum Chordata; class Aves; order Falconiformes; family Falconidae; genus Falco; species Falco naumanni. Next base: position 5,194,137 of record NC_054079.1, on the reverse strand, counting down.
TCTACCAGCTTTCTGGGCTAAGATGGGGAACCGCTGACTTTTGGACTCGGCCGGTGAAAAAATGTTCCAAACACACCCCATGCACACCTCCACCGGGGAAGGTGCCAGCAAGGCGTTCTCTGGTAGTTTTTACATTGCTCCGCTAGGCAGCTGAAAGACACCACAAAAGTTGTTCTACCAGCTTTCTGGGCTGAGATGGGAAACCGCTGACTTTTGGAGTCGGCCGGTGAAAAAATGTTCCAAACACACCCCATGCACACCTCCACCGGGGAAGGTGCCAGCAAGGCGTTCTCTGGTAGTTTTTACATTGCTCCACTAGGCAGCTGAAAGACACCACAAAAGTTGTTCTACCAGCTTTCTGGGCTGAGATGGGGAACCGCTGACTTTTTGACTCGGCCGGTGAAAAAATGTTCGAAACACACCCCATGCACACCTCCACCGGGGAAGGTGTCAGCAAGGCGTTCTCTGGTAGTTTTTACATTGCTCTGCTAGGCAGCTGAAAGACACCACAAAAGTTGTTCTACCAGCTTTCTGGGCTAAGATGGGGAACCGCTGACTTTTTGACTCGGCCGGTGAAAAAATGTTCCAAACACACCCCATGCACACCTCCACCGGGGAAGGTGCCAGCAAGGAGTTCTCTGGTAGTTTTTACATTGCTCTGCTAGGCAGCTGAAAGACACCACAAAAGTTGTTCTACCAGCTTTCTGGGCTGAGATGGGGAACCGCTGACTTTTTGACTCGGCCGGTGAAAAAATGTTCCAAACACACCCCATGCACACCTCCACCGGGGAAGGTGCCAGCAAGGAGTTCTCTGGTAGTTTTTACATTGCTCTGCTAGGCAGCTGAAAGACACCACAAAAGTTGTTCTACCAGCTTTCTGGGCTGAGATGGGGAACCGCTGACTTTTTGACTCGGCCGGTGAAAAAATGTTCCAAACACACCCCATGCACACCTCCACCGGGGAAGGTGCCAGCAAGGAGTTCTCTGGTAGTTTTTACATTGCTCTGCTAGGCAGCTGAAAGACACCACAAAAGTTGTTCTACCAGCTTTCTGGGCTGAGATGGGGAACCGCTGACTTTTTGACTCGGCCGGTGAAAAAATGTTCCAAACACACCCCATGCACACCTCCACCGGGGAAGGTGCCAGCAAGGAGTTCTCTGGTAGTTTTTACATTGCTCCGCTAGGGAGCTGAAAGACACCACAAAAGTTGTTCTACCAGCTTTCTGGGCTGAGATGGGGAACCGCTGACTTTTTGACTCGGCCGGTGAAAAAATGTTCCAAACACACCCCATGCACACCTCCACCGGGGAAGGTGCCAGCAAGGAGTTCTCTGGTAGGTTTTACATTGCTCCGCTAGGCAGCTGAAAGACACCACAAAAGTTGTTCTAGCAGCTTTCTGGGCTGAGATGGGGAACCGCTGACTTTTTGACTCGGCCGGTGAAAAAATGTTCCAAACACACCCCATGCACACCTCCACCGGGGAAGGTGTCAGCAAGGCGTTCTCTGGTAGTTTTTACATTGCTCTGCTAGGCAGCTGAAAGACACCACAAAAATTGTTCTACCAGCTTTCTGGGCTAAGATGGGGGAACCGCTGACTTTTGGAGTAGGCCGGTGAAAAAATGTTCCAAACACACCCCATGCACACCTCCACCGGGGAAGGTGCCAGCAAGGAGTTCTCTGGTAGTTTTTACATTGCTCTGCTAGGCAGCTGAAAGACACCACAAAAGTTGTTCTACCAGCTTTCTGGGCTGAGATGGGGAACCGCTGACATTTGGAGTCGGCCGGTGAAAAAATGTTCCAAACACACCCCATGCACACCTCCACCGGGGAAGGTGCCAGCAAGGAGTTCTCTGGTAGTTTTTACATTGCTCTGCTAGGCAGCTGAAAGACACCACAAAAGTTGTTCTACCAGCTTTCTGGGCTGAGATGGGGAACCGCTGACTTTTTGACTCGGCCGGTGAAAAAATGTTCCAAACACACCCCATGCACACCTCCACCGGGGAAGGTGCCAGCAAGGCGTTCTCTGGTAGTTTTTACATTGCTCCGCTAGGCAGCTGAAAGACACCACAAAAGTTGTTCTACCAGCTTTCTGGGCTGAGATGGGGAACCGCTGACTTTTTGACTCGGCCGGTGAAAAAATGTTCCAAACACACCCCATGCACACCTCCACCGGGGAAGGTGCCAGCAAGGAGTTCTCTGGTAGTTTTTACATTGCTCTGCTAGGCAGCTGAAAGACACCACAAAAGTTGTTCTACCAGCTTTCTGGGCTAAGATGGGGAACCGCTGACTTTTGGAGTAGGCCGGTGAAAAAATGTTCCAAACACACCCCATGCACACCTCCACCGGGGAAGGTGCCAGCAAGGCCTTCTCTGGTAGTTTTTTACATTGCTCCGCTAGGCAGCTGAAAGACACCACAAAAGTTGTTCTACCAGCTTTCTGGGCTGAGATGGGGAACCGCTGACTTTTTGACTCGGCCGGTGAAAAAATGTTCCAAACACACCCCATGCACACCTCCACCGGGGAAGGTGCCAGCAAGGAGTTCTCTGGTAGTTTTTACATTGCTCTGCTAGGCAGCTGAAAGACACCACAAAAGTTGTTCTACCAGCTTTCTGGGCTAAGATGGGGAACCGCTGACTTTTGGAGTAGGCCGGTGAAAAAATGTTCCAAACACACCCCATGCACACCTCCACCGGGGAAGGTGCCAGCAAGGCGTTCTCTGGTAGTTTTTACATTGCTCCGCTAGGCAGCTGAAAGACACCACAAAAGTTGTTCTACCAGCTTTCTGGGCTGAGATGGGGAACCGCTGACTTTTTGACTCGGCCGGTGAAAAAATGTTCCAAACACACCCCATGCACACCTCCACCGGGGAAGGTGCCAGCAAGGAGTTCTCTGGTAGTTTTTACATTGCTCTGCTAGGCAGCTGAAAGACACCACAAAAGTTGTTCTACCAGCTTTCTGGGCTAAGATGGGGAACCGCTGACTTTTGGAGTAGGCCGGTGAAAAAATGTTCCAAACACACCCCATGCACACCTCCACCGGGGAAGGTGCCAGCAAGGCCTTGTCTGGTAGTTTTTACATTGCTCCGCTAGGCAGCTGAAAGACACCACAAAAGTTGTTCTACCAGCTTTCTGGGCTGAGATGGGGAACCGCTGACTTTTTGACTCGGCCGGTGAAAAAATGTTCCAAACACACCCCATGCACACCTCCACCGGGGAAGGTGCCAGCAAGGAGTTCTCTGGTAGTTTTTACATTGCTCTGCTAGGCAGCTGAAAGACACCACAAAAGTTGTTCTACCAGCTTTCTGGGCTAAGATGGGGAACCGCTGACTTTTGGAGTAGGCCGGTGAAAAAATGTTCCAAACACACCCCATGCACACCTCCACCGGGGAAGGTGCCAGCAAGGCGTTCTCTGGTAGTTTTTACATTGCTCTGCTAGGCAGCTGAAAGACACCACAAAAGTTGTTCTACCAGCTTTCTGGGCTAAGATGGGGAACCGCTGACTTTTTGACTCGGCCGGTGAAAAAATGTTCCAAACACACCCCATGCACACCTCCACCGGGGAAGGTGCCAGCAAGGAGTTCTCTGGTAGTTTTTACATTGCTCTGCTAGGCAGCTGAAAGACACCACAAAAGTTGTTCTACCAGCTTTCTGGGCTGAGATGGGGAACCGCTGACTTTTTGACTCGGCCGGTGAAAAAATGTTCCAAACACACCCCATGCACACCTCCACCGGGGAAGGTGCCAGCAAGGAGTTCTCTGGTAGTTTTTACATTGCTCTGCTAGGCAGCTGAAAGACACCACAAAAGTTGTTCTACCAGCTTTCTGGGCTGAGATGGGGAACCGCTGACTTTTTGACTCGGCCGGTGAAAAAATGTTCCAAACACACCCCATGCACACCTCCACCGGGGAAGGTGCCAGCAAGGAGTTCTCTGGTAGTTTTTACATTGCTCTGCTAGGCAGCTGAAAGACACCACAAAAGTTGTTCTACCAGCTTTCTGGGCTGAGATGGGGAACCGCTGACTTTTTGACTCGGCCGGTGAAAAAATGTTCCAAACACACCCCATGCACACCTCCACCGGGGAAGGTGCCAGCAAGGAGTTCTCTGGTAGTTTTTACATTGCTCCGCTAGGGAGCTGAAAGACACCACAAAAGTTGTTCTACCAGCTTTCTGGGCTGAGATGGGGAACCGCTGACTTTTTGACTCGGCCGGTGAAAAAATGTTCCAAACACACCCCATGCACACCTCCACCGGGGAAGGTGCCAGCAAGGAGTTCTCTGGTAGGTTTTACATTGCTCCGCTAGGCAGCTGAAAGACACCACAAAAGTTGTTCTAGCAGCTTTCTGGGCTGAGATGGGGAACCGCTGACTTTTTGACTCGGCCGGTGAAAAAATGTTCCAAACACACCCCATGCACACCTCCACCGGGGAAGGTGCCAGCAAGGCGTTCTCTGGTAGTTTTTACATTGCTCCGCTAGGCAGCTGAAAGACACCACAAAAGTTGTTCTACCAGCTTTCTGGGCTGAGATGGGGAACCGCTGACTTTTTGACTCGGCCGGTGAAAAAATGTTCCAAACACACCCCATGCACACCTCCACCGGGGAAGGTGCCAGCAAGGAGTTCTCTGGTAGTTTTTACATTGCTCTGCTAGGCAGCTGAAAGACACCACAAAAGTTGTTCTACCAGCTTTCTGGGCTGAGATGGGAAACCGCTGACTTTTGGAGTCGGCCGGTGAAAAAATGTTCCAAACACACCCCATGCACACCTCCACCGGGGAAGGTGCCAGCAAGGCGTTCTCTGGTAGTTTTTACATTGCTCCACTAGGCAGCTGAAAGACACCACAAAAGTTGTTCTACCAGCTTTCTGGGCTGAGATGGGGAACCGCTGACTTTTTGACTCGGCCGGTGAAAAAATGTTCGAAACACACCCCATGCACACCTCCACCGGGGAAGGTGTCAGCAAGGCGTTCTCTGGTAGTTTTTACATTGCTCCGCTAGGCAGCTGAAAGACACCACAAAAGTTGTTCTACCAGCTTTCTGGGCTAAGATGGGGAACCGCTGACTTTTTGGAGTAGGCCGGTGAAAAATGTTCCAACACACCCCATGCACACCTCCACCGGGGAAGGTGCCAGCAAGGTGTTCTCTGTTAGTTTTTACATTGCTCTGCTAGGCAGCTGAAAGACACCACCAAAGTTGTTCTACCAGCTATCTGGGCTGAGATGGGGAACCGCTGACTTTTTGACTCGGCCGGTGAAAAAATGTTCCAAACACACCCCTGCACACCTCCACCGGGGAAGGTGCCAGCAAGGAGTTCTCTGGTAGTTTTTACATTGCTCCGCTAGGCAGCTGAAAGACACCACAAAAGTTGTTCTACCAGCTTTCTGGGCTGAGATGGGGGAACCGCTGACTTTTTGACTCGGCCGGTGAAAAAATGTTCCAAACACACCCCATGCACACCTCCACCGGGGAAGGTGCCAGCAAGGAGTTCTCTGGTAGTTTTTACATTGCTCTGCTAGGCAGCTGAAAGACACCACCAAAGTTGTTCTACCAGCTCTTCTGGGCTGAGATGGGGAACCGCTGACTTTTGGAGTCGGCCGGTGAAAAAATGTTCCAAACACACCCCATGCACACCTCACCACCGGGGAAGGTGCCAGCAAGGGAGTTCTCTGGTAGTTTTTACATTGCTCCGCTAGGCAGCTGAAAGACACCACAAAAGTTGTTCTACCAGCTTTCTGGCCTGAGATGGGGAACCGCTGACTTTTTGACTCGGCCGGTGAAAAAATGTTCCACAACACACCCCATGCACACCTCCACCGGGGAAGGTGCCAGCAAGGAGTTCTCTGGTACTTTTTACATTGCTCCGCTAGGCAGCTGAAAGACACCACAAAAGTTGTTCTAGCAGCTTTCTGGGCTGAGAATGGGGAACCGCTGACTTTTGACTCGGCCGGTGAAAAATGTTCCAAACACACCCCATGCACACCTCCACCGGGGAAGGTGTCAGCAAGGCGTTCTCTGGTAGTTTTACATTGCTCCGCTAGGCAGCTGAAAGAACACCACAAAAATTTGTTCTACAGCTTTCTGGGCTAAGATGGGGACCGCTGACTTTTGGAGTAGGCCGGTGAAAAAATGTTCCAAACACACCCCATGCACACCTCCACCGGGGAAGGTGCCAAGAAAGGAGTTCTCTGGTAGTTTTTACATTGCTCTGCTAGGCGGCTGAAAGACACCACAAAAGTTGTTCTACCAGCTTTCTGGGCTGAGATGGGGAACCGCTGACTTTTTGACTCGGCCGGTGAAAAAATGTTCCAAACACACCCCATGCACACCTCCACCGGGGAAGGTGCCAGCAAGGAGTTCTCTGGTAGTTTTTACATTGCTCTGCTAGGCAGCTGAAAGACACCACAAAAGTTGTTCTACCAGCTTTCTGGGCTGAGATGGGGAACCGCTGACTTTTTGACTCGGCCGGTGAAAAAATGTTCCAAACACACCCCATGCACACCTCCACCGGGGAAGGTGCCAGCAAGGAGTTCTCTGGTAGTTTTTACATTGCTCTGCTAGGCAGCTGAAAGACACCACAAAAGTTGTTCTACCAGCTTTCTGGGCTGAGATGGGGAACCGCTGACTTTTTGACTCGGCCGGTGAAAAAATGTTCCAAACACACCCCATGCACACCTCCACCGGGGAAGGTGCCAGCAAGGAGTTCTCTGGTAGTTTTTACATTGCTCTGCTAGGCAGCTGAAAGACACCACAAAAGTTGTTCTACCAGCTTTCTGGGCTGAGATGGGGAACCGCTGACTTTTTGACTCGGCCGGTGAAAAAATGTTCCAAACACACCCCATGCACACCTCCACCGGGGAAGGTGCCAGCAAGGAGTTCTCTGGTAGTTTTTACATTGCTCTGCTAGGCAGCTGAAAGACACCACAAAAGTTGTTCTACCAGCTTTCTGGGCTGAGATGGGGAACCGCTGACTTTTTGACTCGGCCGGTGAAAAAATGTTCCAAACACACCCCATGCACACCTCCACCGGGGAAGGTGCCAGCAAGGAGTTCTCTGGTAGTTTTTACATTGCTCTGCTAGGCAGCTGAAAGACACCACAAAAGTTGTTCTACCAGCTTTCTGGGCTGAGATGGGGAACCGCTGACTTTTTGACTCGGCCGGTGAAAAAATGTTCCAAACACACCCCATGCACACCTCCACCGGGGAAGGTGCCAGCAAGGCGTTCTCTGGTAGTTTTTACATTGCTCTGCTAGGCAGCTGAAAGACACCACAAAAGTTGTTCTACCAGCTTTCTGGGCTGAGATGGGGAACCGCTGACTTTTTGACTCGGCCGGTGAAAAAATGTTCCAAACACACCCCATGCACACCTCCACCGGGGAAGGTGCCAGCAAGGAGTTCTCTGGTAGTTTTTACATTGCTCTGCTAGGCAGCTGAAAGACACCACAAAAGTTGTTCTACCAGCTTTCTGGGCTGAGATGGGGAACCGCTGACTTTTTGACTCGGCCGGTGAAAAAATGTTCCAAACACACCCCATGCACACCTCCACCGGGGAAGGTGCCAGCAAGGAGTTCTCTGGTAGTTTTTACATTGCTCTGCTAGGCAGCTGAAAGACACCACAAAAGTTGTTCTACCAGCTTTCTGGGCTGAGATGGGGAACCGCTGACTTTTTGACTCGGCCGGTGAAAAAATGTTCCAAACACACCCCATGCACACCTCCACCGGGGAAGGTGCCAGCAAGGAGTTCTCTGGTAGTTTTTACATTGCTCTGCTAGGCAGCTGAAAGACACCACAAAAGTTGTTCTACCAGCTTTCTGGGCTGAGATGGGGAACCGCTGACTTTTTGACTCGGCCGGTGAAAAAATGTTCCAAACACACCCCATGCACACCTCCACCGGGGAAGGTGCCAGCAAGGAGTTCTCTGGTAGTTTTTACATTGCTCTGCTAGGCAGCTGAAAGACACCACAAAAGTTGTTCTACCAGCTTTCTGGGCTGAGATGGGGAACCGCTGACTTTTTGACTCGGCCGGTGAAAAAATGTTCCAAACACACCCCATGCACACCTCCACCGGGGAAGGTGCCAGCAAGGAGTTCTCTGGTAGTTTTTACATTGCTCTGCTAGGCAGCTGAAAGACACCACAAAAGTTGTTCTACCAGCTTTCTGGGCTGAGATGGGGAACCGCTGACTTTTTGACTCGGCCGGTGAAAAAATGTTCCAAACACACCCCATGCACACCTCCACCGGGGAAGGTGCCAGCAAGGAGTTCTCTGGTAGTTTTTACATTGCTCTGCTAGGCAGCTGAAAGACACCACAAAAGTTGTTCTACCAGCTTTCTGGGCTGAGATGGGGAACCGCTGACTTTTTGACTCGGCCGGTGAAAAAATGTTCCAAACACACCCCATGCACACCTCCACCGGGGAAGGTGCCAGCAAGGCGTTCTCTGGTAGTTTTTACATTGCTCTGCTAGGCAGCTGAAAGACACCACAAAAGTTGTTCTACCAGCTTTCTGGGCTGAGATGGGGAACCGCTGACTTTTTGACTCGGCCGGTGAAAAAATGTTCCAAACACACCCCATGCACACCTCCACCGGGGAAGGTGCCAGCAAGGAGTTCTCTGGTAGTTTTTACATTGCTCTGCTAGGCAGCTGAAAGACACCACAAAAGTTGTTCTACCAGCTTTCTGGGCTGAGATGGGGAACCGCTGACTTTTTGACTCGGCCGGTGAAAAAATGTTCCAAACACACCCCATGCACACCTCCACCGGGGAAGGTGCCAGCAAGGAGTTCTCTGGTAGTTTTTACATTGCTCTGCTAGGCAGCTGAAAGACACCACAAAAGTTGTTCTACCAGCTTTCTGGGCTGAGATGGGGAACCGCTGACTTTTTGACTCGGCCGGTGAAAAAATGTTCCAAACACACCCCATGCACACCTCCACCGGGGAAGGTGCCAGCAAGGAGTTCTCTGGTAGTTTTTACATTGCTCTGCTAGGCAGCTGAAAGACACCACAAAAGTTGTTCTACCAGCTTTCTGGGCTGAGATGGGGAACCGCTGACTTTTTGACTCGGCCGGTGAAAAAATGTTCCAAACACACCCCATGCACACCTCCACCGGGGAAGGTGCCAGCAAGGAGTTCTCTGGTAGTTTTTACATTGCTCTGCTAGGCAGCTGAAAGACACCACAAAAGTTGTTCTACCAGCTTTCTGGGCTGAGATGGGGAACCGCTGACTTTTTGACTCGGCCGGTGAAAAAATGTTCCAAACACACCCCATGCACACCTCCACCGGGGAAGGTGCCAGCAAGGCGTTCTCTGGTAGTTTTTACATTGCTCTGCTAGGCAGCTGAAAGACACCACAAAAGTTGTTCTACCAGCTTTCTGGGCTGAGATGGGGAACCGCTGACTTTTTGACTCGGCCGGTGAAAAAATGTTCCAAACACACCCCATGCACACCTCCACCGGGGAAGGTGCCAGCAAGGAGTTCTCTGGTAGTTTTTACATTGCTCTGCTAGGCAGCTGAAAGACACCACAAAAGTTGTTCTACCAGCTTTCTGGGCTGAGATGGGGAACCGCTGACTTTTTGACTCGGCCGGTGAAAAAATGTTCCAAACACACCCCATGCACACCTCCACCGGGGAAGGTGCCAGCAAGGAGTTCTCTGGTAGTTTTTACATTGCTCTGCTAGGCAGCTGAAAGACACCACAAAAGTTGTTT